>NW_019728536.1:0-31954 GCF_002891405.2 Cryptotermes secundus | reverse complement strand
AACACTGTCACATAAAATGTTTTAACATTATGCACTTAGGTTATGGANTAATACAATTTTAAATACATAGGGAAGCTATTTTATGGAAAAGTGAACATCACATTGCGTGCAGTGGGAAACTCCAATCGAATACCCATCAAATACGCTTAAACGAAACATCACACGTAAATCTACACGTCAGCGTGGCTACATAGGGCAAACTGTGATATAGTGAGCACTGTTCATCACCTAAGTGCATAATGTTAAAACATCTTATGTGACAGTGTTTCCTGCTCGTAGTGGTGCGCCTCTGAAGATGATTCTTTTGAATCGAAACATGGAAGGCAAATAAAGGCTGAAGTGTTGTAAAACCTGTATGTCATACTGGACTGAAAGTTATCTACTTTGTAATTAGTAGTGTGATGGACCAGAATGAGACAAAACAGATCAGTCCTTGAAAATTGTTAAGACACTTAGCACAGGAAACCGGTGTTTTGCTAGGATCTGCTTTCACAGCCACAAAATTAATCAAATTTTGCCCATATAAAATAACAGTTGTGCGTGAGCTGAAACAACCAGATTATGCATCATGAATTCATTTTTGCAGCTCTCTGCTGCAAAACGTGCACGATGGAATTGTGGATCAACAGCTTCTGTTCATGACTGATGAAGTGTGGTTTCATGTTAGTGGTCATGTCAATGGACAAAATGTAAGAATATGGAGCAATGAAAATTCTCACTCTATACTGCAAGTGCTGTGCTGTGGTGTGCTGTAAGTCCACAGCAAATCATTGGGCCCTTGTTTTTCCACAAAAGCATGAACCCTTACCACTATGTTAATGATATACTGAATCTGTCCTTCAATCAGCTGACTGCTGAAGAAAGAGAGTATGGGTATTTTCAGCAAGACAGCACATACATGGTCACAATTTGGGGAGCTGAGCCCTTCTTGAGAAGATGCCAATTGTGCAACTACTGAAGAGGTTCCCAGAATTTTATAGAACCCGAAGGTTCATTACCATGCTCACAAGAGCACTCTGCAGGTCCCAATCCTTAGCCAAATCGGTTCAGTCCATACCACCCCATCCTTTCTCTCTAAGATCCATTTTAATATTGTCCAGCCACTGAATGGTAGCAAACATTACCTGAATTCAGTCTCCTCTTAATTTTCTCTTGAATCAAATTTTGATTTGTTACAGTCATTCCCAAATATCTTAACTGTGCCACATTCTCAAAACATCCAGTTACCTATGTTTATGTTATGATTTTGCCCTGAATTTTGGTGATGAGACAGCAACATATACATAGTTTTCTCTGTGTTTGTTTCTAGACCAACCTCCTTACTAGCATCAGTTAAAGTTATGTGTTTTTCTTTGTGGTATCTATATTGTGACATGTTGCGCAACGGAGGACCCCTACCTCCCCAGCCGTACATGGCGGCAACGTAGCTCTCGTTACTACGGTAATAGGCGAGTCATCACCCCGCCACTCTCCCCACGGTGACGTAACACGGCGCGAGTAAACAGCGTTGCTAGGCTATACGCAAACATGGCGACGTGGCACCGGTTCCTAGTGTGACGCGGCACTCATTACATAACAGGCAAGCACTGTGGCTGTATAAGGGAACCGCACAGCCACCGGAGTCAGTTAAAGTGTATCAGCGGCCGAAGACAGTTCTCCAGTCAGCAATGAACGAGTTAAAGTGTGATAATCAGTGACAGTTTNTTTCTTTGTGGTATCTATATTGTGACATGTTGCGCAACGGAGGACCCCTACCTCCCCAGCCGTACATGGCGGCAACGTAGCTCTCGTTACTACGGTAATAGGCGAGTCATCACCCCGCCACTCTCCCCACGGTGACGTAACACGGCGCGAGTAAACAGCGTTGCTAGGCTATACGCATTGAATAAACCAGTTAACAATCTCTACGGCGTATTCAGTAACTATACACGTTACACTGGTGTCAAAAGTGAGATTGGACTTACATACGTGACCAAAAAGATTCGAACTCAAGACACGTGACCATCAGAATGGTTACGAACTTACACACGTGACCTTCAGAAGGGTTTACGAGCTTAAACACGCCTAGATCTAGGAAGAAGCATTGCATTTAAAAAAAAAAAAGAAGAAAATGGAGGAGCAAGACATTCAACTAATACTTGAAATGCTGAAAGAATTGGAGGCCAATAGGAAACAAGACAAAGAGGATATCCTGGCGAAAATGGACGCCGACTTGAAAGCCTGATGAGAAAATACTGCCGCGCAAACGGAAGCAACCCAAGAACGGACGGCACAACAAGAAGAGGTCCCCATAGTGATACCGGTCGGAGAGGCAATTGCCTGCCGAGAAATGGAGGCACATCTAGTAGAAGAAGAGCCAGCCTCAGTGGACAGGAAACCTGAGGCAGCAGAACTACGAGAGGTACCCGTACAAGACGCCGAAGTAATGCCGGTCGGAGAACCGAAGAGGAAAAGGCGTAGGGACCAAAACAAGGGACGAAATATGAAGAATTCGACACGGGAAAATTGCGGACCCCAGAAGAAGTTGGCCGTAGCCCGCAGAGGGACGAGCTGCCCTCTGAAAGTGGCACGGCAGAAGGAAAACAGCAGGAAGATGTCCCAGTGTGCTTCAGTAGTGGCATGGCGTCGGAGGAACATCTTCAATAAATCTTGGACCCGAGGGAATTATGAATCCCGGATGAAGTTGGCTGCCACCTGTAGGAAGATATCCCATCGCGCGACAGTGGCACGATGTTGGAGAAATGACTTCAAGAAGGAAGCTCTCCAGGGAACCTTCGGATGCCGGAGAAAGGACTTGGCGCTACGGTCTTGTTCCAGCAAGCGGCTGGAAGACCAGGAGGATCTACAAAGTCAGCAAGTGCAAACAATGAATCAAGTGCTATTACGTCGACATAAAGAACTTCTCATGGAAGACATAAACAAGGACTGGACACTGTGGAAGTGTCGACCTCCTCCAAAACGGAAAAGAAGACTTCAAGCAGAGGAGCAGCCGGTAACGTAGAAGTACCGGCCGCCCGAGCACGAATGAAAGTGATGGATGAATGGGATACAACTGGATCTTATAGCGAGCTGAAAGGAAGCCGCTCGAGACGAGCAGGTCTTAAGAGGGGAGCAGTTGTAACAGCCAGAGAACAATTGCTGCAAGGAGTAGCCCAAATACCAGGAGACGCAGAAAGCACAGCCTCCAAAGAAACGGAACAGGGATGCACCATTAGGCTATTCGGGATGAACAGCCTTAAGGAGGGAGCAGTGTGACATGTTGCACAACGGAGGACCCCTTCCTCTGCAGCGGTACGTGGCGGCAATGTAGCTCTCGTTACTACGGTAATAGGTGAGTAAACTGCGTTGCTAGGCTATATGCAAACACGGCGATGTGGCACCAGTTCCTACTGTGACAAGGCACTCATTACATAACAGGCAAGCACTGCGACTATATAAGGGAACCGCACAGCCGCCAGAGTCAGTTAAAGTGTATCAGCAGCCGAAGACAGTTCTCCAGTCAGCAGTGAACAAGTAAAAGTGTGATAATAAGTGACAGTTTGTGATAACTGAGAATTAATTGGGAGTGTGTAACACAGTGACACTTGTATAGCTCCCGTACTGTGAAACGTGTAGTCTACTGACAGTAGCATGATTTCATTTGCGAATAGGGTTATAAATTGTGAAACCCTGCAACATTGTTATAATTAATTGTAGCCGTTACTTGTAGGTTGTTGAATAAACCAGTTAACAATCTCTACGGCATATTCAGTAACTATACACATTACAATATTTTCACCCAGCAGATTCACACCATCAACATAGACCGGCAGCTGATGTGTCCCATTTAATTTCAGTCCCACCTGGTTTCCCTGGACCTTCCTAATGGCATATTGTAAAGCAGAGTTGAAAATGAGTGGCGATAAAGCATCTATTTGTTTTAGACCGTTTTGGATTGGAAAATTATCAGACAAATGTTCATTAGTATGGACTTTATTATACATTTCGTTTAAATACATCTTAATCAGCATAATTAGTTTCATGGGTACCCCAAACTTTGTGAGAATTTTGTAACAGATTTGATCAACGCGTTGCCAGACAGCAGCTGTGTAAACACGATCCAACATGCAGCATTAGAGGAGGCTGTGTTTTCCGTGTTCATGGTGACATCCATGATATGTATGCCGTGTCCGTCTTGTAGCGCACTCAGTTTCACCTGTTATTTCACAACATATTTCGGCAACATAGTGCCATCATCAGGTGCTCCAGTTATGTTAATCTGTTGCATTGCTTGCCATTATGTCATTGTAAAATTATTTAAAAAATATTTTAAAATATTTGTCAATTATAATAAATTTTTATATACTAAAATCTTGTTAAGGTATTCATCTTATACGTCCCAATTCAAACCTGCGCATGGTTCCTCCACTATGGGAGTCATTCCTCTTATACTCCGTGTATATCGTGTCTCGTGATGTGTGTTCCCTTTCCCGCAGCCAAAAAGGGAATATTTTTTAAATAATTTTACAATGACATAATGGCAAGCAATGCAAGAGATTAACGTAAATGGAGCACCTGATGATGGCACTATGTTGCCGAAACATGTTGTGAAATAACAGGTGAAATTGAGTGCACTACAAGATGGACACGGCATAGATATCATGGACGAAAATCAATGCAACAGGACGCTAAAATACAACGTTCATGGTGACGTTATGCAGCAGTGGTTGGTGGTCACATGACATCTTTCCTATGATGCATGTCCGTTCCTTGCCTATATAAGTGGTAGAATTCATTCAGTTCTTGGTAGGTGATAGCCACAGGAAGCTCGTAGTTGAAGAAGAATTAGAAGTCGACCTGTGTAGACTTAACATGTGATTTGAAGGCTTTATGTGTGCTCTAGCACAGTGATATTGGGAGTATGTGATATTATTTAACTGAAAATGGGTATTAACCCGGTGGCAGTGGTACTACAATAAGACAGCAGACAAATAACGCACATAAACACATTCAAACAAAACACAGCACACAAACATTAGTAGAAAAACACAACATTAGTGGAAAATTAACACACTAACAACAGTGAATGCTTAAAGGCATGTTCTCATTTTCCCTTCATTTCACTTTACTATGCTTATGTAATCCTCCGCACCGTAGCTCAAGCGGTTAATTGCTGGCTTCCCACCACGATGGCCCGGGTTTGATCCCAGGTCTAGTCAAGTGGGATTTGTGGTGGACAAAGTGGTGCTAGGGCGGGTTTTCTCCAAGTACTTTGGTTTCCCCTGTCAATCTTCATTCCACCAATTTGTCCATCATCATAATCACCCAGGGCAGGCTACAATAGGCCAATCAGTGGCTGCCGTGCCGAGTGGACCCTTTTGGACTCAACCCCCCACTATCCGAATTTAAAAAAAAAAATTACATAATCCTCCCATCCTTCACTTCACTTTACTTTACTGCATTTTTTGCTGATTTCCACCCCACCTTTACTTCGCTTCATTTATCACTTTCCTAATCCTTTTCCTAAAATTACTTGGTTTGCAGGAGAGAGTTCCTAAAGCATCTGAAGGTAGTTGGTTCCAGATGTGTATGGTACTGTTTAAAAACTAGTATTTTCCGATGTCTCTCCGTTGCTTTCTGCTCCTGATTTTCTTGTTATGATCGCCCCTGCTCAGATAACATGGCATTTGTAATCTATCACCTATAGTCTTCCAAACCCATTCTCACATGTGTGCTTTCCCAAGAGCTCATATGTGAGCTATCTTCCTGCACTGTGTCAAGGTTCCCCAGTTCAAATCATTCCTATGATGTGCAAATTTAGCTGCTTTCATTTGCACCCGGTCTAACGCATTTGTCTGTCCCTTCCTGTAAGGCACTTTTATAGTTCCTGTGTTATAAATCCATGAGGACTAGTGCAGATAGACTGAGCAGATTAGTGTGGAGTGGTTGTAAATTGTGTAAGTCAGCAATAGTGTTATAATTATTTGTAGTTACAACCTGTAAGTATCCAATAAATCCAGTTACCAATCCAAAGCCCACGTCTTAGTCACTGTGACACTTGACAATTTTGTACAATACTTTGCTCCTAACTGAGTCATAGGCCTTCTTGAAGTCTATGAATAACTGATGTACTGTCTCATTATGTAAGATTTGAGGTTTTCATGGCGGTGACTATGAAGAATGCTGTCTTCTGGAATGTGGCGCTGTGTAGATCTTGTGTGAACTGACATGTTAAAGGAATGTATCACCTTCATCTTCAGGGTAGAAAAATCTGCAAGCGAGGAACCAGCATGAGTGGGTGGCTGCAGACTGAGCATTTGCATTCACTGCATTCAATTTCACAATACCTCCATCCTTGCCACTAAGACCCAATACATGGATCACATTGTTAGAGAGGCCATTGAGATTGAGCTCCATCCCAACAATGTGAAGAGAGGTGGGTTTTTGTCTCAGCAAGTCATGGAAGCCTCTCATCTGCTCCCTCAAGAAACCTGCAGAATTATGATGCCAGATCTACAAGGCTTTGCAGGTCAATGCACACTCAGCAGCTTAGCCCTGAGGCAATTGGGTTTGTGCTCGCTCAGTAGCNCCCCCCCCAGATACATATACCGCCTCTGGCCTACTCCCTGCTTGCCCGTCTCTACAGATCCTTCCCCTCTCCTCTATTGTCTTTCCATGTGGCCCACTCTTCCTCCCTCCCTCTTCTTATATAGCTGGGTGTTTTTGACTGGTGGCTCAGTCTGTAGCCACCTGCTCACTCTGTTCCTCGCTCGCAGATTTTTCTTCTGCCCTGAAGATGGAGGCGATATGTTCCTCCGAAACGTCGTTTCACACAAGATTTGCATGGTGCCACATCCCAGAAGACTGCATTTTTTACTGTCTCATTGTACTCCCATTTTCTCTCCAAAAGATCCGATCGGTAGTTCATCTGTTACATCAAAATCCACACTGATAATCCCCAGTAAATTCTTCTATATAATTTCAACAATGAGATTAACAAATATAAAACTAGAACCCTCAGTAATTTATATTTACCTGCAGTTAACCTAACAAAATACAATATAGGTGCGTACATATCAGGTATTAAAGTTTTTAATCATCTTCCTCAAACAATAAAAATGTTGGCTACTGATGAGAGAAATTTTAAATCTGAATTGAAGAAGTTTTATGTCATTCTTTTTATTCCATGAATGAATATTATCAACATAGTTGGTCATAAGTGTGTGAATTTGTAATGTATTTAATTCAGTTAATGTAGGTAATTTAAATAAAATTGTATTAATTCAAGTCTTATAGTAATTTTTAAATTATTTTTTTACTTTATATTATTATTTATGTTAATGGATTAATGTAAGTGATTTTGATTATGTGACTTGTATAATTTTGTATATGTATCTTGATATATCTGACTTCAAAGGGACCATTTCCACATACTAGGTATATTACCTGTATGGATATATGGAAAATAAAGGAAATGAATGAATGAATGAATGAATGAATGATTGAATCATTGACTGGTATATTTTTGTTTGATAATGTATACTTCAGATCTTATGCACGTACATGTACATGAAGAGAGCAGTTTTCTGGAATGTGGCACCATGTAGGTATTGTGTTAATTGACGTTTCAGAGGAATGGCACCATATACCAGAAGACTGCTCTCTTCATAATCACCTCCATGAAAACCTCAAATCTTACATACTTTCAACTTTTGAACCAGTTGACCGTTTTTCACAAAATATTGTATGAATTGGAGGCTACCCCAGTTTGTAATTTTTAATTCCTTGCACACAGTAATATCAGCATGGAAGCTGTATGAGCATGTTAAGTGAAAACAGCACTAGTGCCCTTTGAGTAGTATAGTTGTTAAGGCAGCTGACTGGATGTTCAGTCAGGTAGATAACATTCCTGTTTTATATTTAGGAGCTCCACAGTTAAATTCTTGGCCTGAAGATCATATCCTGATGAAGGTTTAACTTGGTTTTTCTAAGTCCCTTCAGGGAGACTTCAGGATAATGTCTAGAATTAGGCTACAGTTGTGCTTCCTTCAATATTTCCTCCAGTTCGTTACTCACTGTTCATGTTACTGTGCTGTGCAGCTGGAATTAATGACAGCTCCTTGACATAAACTGTAAATTAATGATATTAAAGCAGTTATTTAGTAGAATGTAAAACAACTTTCCAGCCATGAAAATATTTTAATTTAATTTCCAGTTTTATGGAGATAACAAATGAGCCATTGGAACTATGAGTTTGAAATTTTGTGTGAAGTTAGCTTATACATGTACTTAACGAATTATGGATGAAACCCTGTTTATAAGTTTGCAGTTAAAGAGATCGTGATTGTGTGAAATTCTGAAATTATATCAGATGAATTTATCATAGTATCAGTGTTTAAGTCACAGGTTCTTCCCAAAACAATGTCGGCATTAATGCTAATAATACTCTGTCTGCAGGGTGAGCCTTAATTACATAACTTAAATACAAGCATTGTGTTCTACACTTGTAGGCATCTGTAAAGATGATATAAATATACAGTTACAGCCACTTTGTTAGCGAGATATAGTAGCAGGAAGCACAAGGAAATTGTGAGTAAGTAGTTTATTAGCTATAAGCAGAATGACATCTGGGCAGTTACTACTGGTTTCAAAAAGATGTTGAAATGGCCCACCATTACAGCCTGTGCATAACATACCCTTATTTCACCAAGAATTATGGTCCACTAAAAAACATCAGGCATATTGCATTTTTTGTCCTACCCACTTTGTTGGCATTCCACTGCTCATCTTGTGTCTTACATCCTTGGGTGTAAACAGTACTCCTAAGATGACCAGACAAACAGAAGTTAGCAGGAGTGAGATCAGGTGATGATGGATGCCACACAACTGGTCTGTCATTTCCTATCCCTTGCCCTGGGTAATGGCTGTCTAAATACTGCATGACATAGCGAAAAAACATGGGCAGGAGCCCCATCATGCAGTACACACATTGTCTGCTGTGTTGCTAATGGTACATCACCCAGTAGTTGCGGTAATTGGTCAGATAGAAACTGTTAATAGGAGGCCCCTGATAGATGCAGCAGTAGTTCATAAGTGCCTAGGAGGACACTGCCAATTATTGTTGGAATCATGTTTTTTGAAATGTGGGCCTTCATCAGCCCATGTATGCTGGTTATGATCATTCTGTGGTCCTGGCTCTTACTTTCCACGTGCAATATTGCCACATCGGAAAGTTCCTGGACTCTTATTATTGTAATTGCCTCAGTGAAAGAAAATGAGAGGGGAGGCCAATGTCACACTTCCACAACCCTATTGCATTAGTCTGCCACATGACACCTCGCTGTGAACATGCATTGTTTTTACACAAGTGCTTTTTTGGCTTCGTGTTTCATTTTGTCTGCAATGGATGGCAAAATTGAGCAACATGTCCGCATCAAGTTTTGCATGAAGCTCAGTAAATCTACTACTGAAACCCTTGAAATGCTTTGTGAGGCTTTAGGAGAACATTCTTTAAGCCAGACAGTGATTTTTGAGTAGCATTCATGTTTCAAGGCTGGTGATTGTCAGTGAAGATGACAAATGTTCATGGCGACCAAGTACCAGCAAAATTACAGAAAATGTTGAAAAAAAATTGGAAACCTCATCCACGAAGACCGTCGCCTATCAATCCATGAGCTAGCAGACACCACTGGGATCAGTTATGGAATTTAGCAGGAGATCTTAACAGAATATTTGAACATGCGCAGCATTGCCAAGTAGTTTGTTCCCTGACTCTTGACAAAAGATCAGAAGCAGCGGCGCATAAATATGTGTTCAGATATGTGAGGAGGCTAATGAGGACTCAGCTTTTATCTTTGGGATCGTAACAGGTTGTGAAAGTTGGGTTTATGATTATGATCCAGAAACAGAAACAATCATCAATGTAGAAGAGCCCACAATCACCAAGAGCAACAATGGCATGGCAGGTCTGGAATTCAACAAAGAGCATGCTCATTGTTTTCTTGACATGAAGGGGATTGTTCACCATCAATTTGTTCCTCCAAACACTACAATCAACCCTCACTTTTACTGCGATGTTTTGAGATGCTTGAGAGAAAATGTGAAATGAAAATTCAGAACTTCGGCACAGCCACAACTGGCTTCTTCATCACAATGCACCCATCCACACACCCCTGAAAACCACAGAGTTTATGACTAACAATGACATGGTTATTGTTTCCCAAATTGGAAATTAAACTGAAGGGATGACATTTTGAAACAGTGTCTGACATCCAAAGGGAATCACAAGTGATACTGGACAGCACTAAGGAAACTGACTTCCATGGTGCTTTTGAAGTGTGGAAAAAACGATGGGTTCACTGTGTAAGTTCCCAAGGAGACTATTTTGAAGGAGATGGCAGACAAAATTGTGTAAGTTAAACCAGCATTTCTTTTTTGACCTAGTCTGGGAACTTTCCAATACACCTCATTATGTATATGAACCTTTCTGCTTTCCAATAAGCGTAGGACTTGATTCTTGTATCGAAGGTATGTAATTAAGACTCACACTGTATTTACCATTGGAACAAAAGTAAGGAAAGTGAAGAATCCTGTCATCTGGGCTATACTGCCATGTAGTCCACTGAAACTCACCTGTTGTTTTGGAGGAACATGTCACCTCCATCTTTAAGGTCAAAGAGTAAACTATGCAAGAAACAAGGATGAAGCAGGTAGCAGCAGAATTTGCTTGTCTTGTACTTTCTTAAAATGCAGACAAGTTCCTCCAAAACACTGATTTTCAATGGACTGCATGTCGTTATATCCCAGAAGGTAGGACTCTTCATAACTACTGTGAGAACCTCAAATTCTACAAAAGAAGAAAACACTGACTCAGGTAGGATTCAAACATACAAACATGTGGCCACTAGTTCAGCATTTTAATCCATCAGCCAAATTTAATTTTGTTATCGATCTAGTAACTTACATTAGCTGGATATAAAACTGACTTCATAAGATTTGTAGAATGGGACGTTTAGAGTAGAGAGTTCTGCCTGGAGTTTCTTATTTTTATTATCATTGCCCTACTTTCCGAGCACAGTGACCTTTGTTGCCCAATATTCTCTTTTTTCATATTTGCTAGTGCCTTCTATTGTAAAGGGTGTAAATTAATACAAGCTTGGAAAGAAAGGATGATAATTTTTTTAACATCTTTCCTTCATTAAAAGTAAAAGTTCCAAGAAAAATATAAAACCTACTATGAGCTAACTAAGCTAAGGTATGTATTTCCAGTTCTCTTAGTAAAACTGTATCTTCACCTCAGGTTGACAGTAAGATTAGACAACCTGTTTCAGAACATGACCACATATTGGCTCTGCATTTATGTGTAATGTACCTGGCTGGCCTGCATCATTCCAGTATATGTTGCAGTGCAGTTGTCATGAGGGCAGTGGTTTGTTCTTAACATCTTACAGGCCATAGGAACATTAGGAAGAACAGAACAGGGGCTGTATGAGAAACACTGGTTTATTATTAACTGTAATAATTAACTTACATGGTTTGAGAAA
Organism: Cryptotermes secundus; assembly: GCF_002891405.2. Classification (NCBI taxonomy): domain Eukaryota; kingdom Metazoa; phylum Arthropoda; class Insecta; order Blattodea; family Kalotermitidae; genus Cryptotermes; species Cryptotermes secundus. The sequence goes on along the minus strand of NW_019728536.1, from coordinate 20,432 downwards.
CTGAAAACAGATAATATGTGTGTTGCAGATGTATATGCTTGTTTATGGGAGTCATGTGGGTTTGAATCTTCGGACTCCAATGAGATAGTGAGACATGTCAATTTCCACTCATACCATACCAAAATAAAGTGCATTGGATCAAATATTTTGGCTCGATCAAGGCTACCAGTAAGTGATGAGCATATGTATATATTTTACACTTTTGTTATTGTCTGCTAAATTCTGGCTTAGTGTTGCATAAACAACATTCTATACTGAGTCTGTTTTGAGAGAATGCTAATGTCTGAGACAAAGCTTTTAGATATTGATTTATTTACCATCTGGTCCTCTACATCCTTGGGGCAGATTCTGCTTTTCCATTGTAACAGACCTACGTTTAGTACAAGCCACATAGTCCAAGGTTTGGCTTTGGTACACAGAACAGTTCACGTCCTCAGCTGACCAGAGAACCGAACTGTAGACAGTATGAATTGGTTCACCTTGTTCCAAGTTAGAAAATGTCAAACAATGCTTGAATAGATGTTACAGTATTTATTTGGTTACTTTTTTTATTTGGCACTATGCTACAAGCCAGAAAGTCGCGGGTTCAAGTCCTGATGAGGTCATTGGATTTTTTTCAGTTGACCTAATCCTTCCAGGCCCTGCAGTTGACTCAGCCTCTAACAGCAATGAGTACCAGGAATTGTTTACAATATTATATTTAAGCATCCTGTTGCACTCCATACGATACATGATACAAACTCCGTCTTCAGTGCAAACCATATATTATAGGTCTTTCGTTTGCTCTCCTTTACACACTACATGTTTCGGCCACAAACAGCCATCATCAGGTGTATTACTCATGTATCTGTCACACTGCACTTAGTTTAACATTTAAAATTTAAAAACACAGGTCTTCCTGATTGTTCCTTTTGTCGTTATTACCAAAATCTACTTCGTTGATGTCTTTGTGCTGCTGCTTGTCTTTTACTATGCACACAGAGAGACTACACAGAATAACACTGGTACAGTACTAGAAACAAGAAGTAGCCACTGCAGCACTATAGACATAGGGCGAGTAACCATAACAATTTCAAATTTTAAAATTTAGAGGAAAATTGAAAAGATTTTAAAATTAGAACTGAAGGTTTTATAAGTGCTAGTTCAGAGAAATCAAAATTGACGTGTGTAAATGACAAAGACATCAACGAACTAGATTTTGGTAATAACAACGAAAGGAACAACCAGGAAGACCTGTGTTTTTAAATTTTAAATGTTAAACTAAGTGCAGTGTGACAGATACGTGAGTAATACACCTGATGATGGCTGTTTGTGGCCGAATCAGGTAGTGTGTAGTGGAGACCAAAATGAAACACCTATAATATATGGTTTGCACTGAAGACGGAGTTTGTATCATGTATACCTGGAATTAATTAAATAATTTTCCTGGGGAGTAAAGCACGGCCAGCGCATAAGGCTGACAACCTTACCACCATCTTTGAGCCGATTGTTTACAAAATGTGGGACCCCTCAACGTTTCACAACCCTATGGGCCTTCACGGCCCGTTACAGGGATAGCTTTACTTTTTTGATTTGTTATATATGTAGAGCAAAATATGTTAGTACAGAAAGTAATCTTCTTATGTAACAGGCTTGCACATTCATCCAGGTTGGAAAGAACTTGGTACCAGACTTGCCAGATCCATTTACATGTTGTTGGGATGACTGTGAGCGAACATTCAACAACTCACAGATGTACTTCAACCATGTTCAGACACATGTCCACTGCAACCCACGTGGTAATAACGTAGAAGGTGGTGTTCCCTGCAGCTGGCGTGGTGAGCTATCCTGCCATGATTTCTCACCATAATTTATACCAGTATGACACTACTTTTCTGCGCCCATAGCTGTTGCTGTAGCCAGAAGGAGTGCAGTCACCTGTTTTTATGTGTCAGCAAATTTGGAAACTTGTAGTGTATTTATATCTTCACAGTTGTAGGTATCTGATGGCTGTAAATAAAGTTGTCGTAACAGAAAAATGATTTGGATACATTAAACAGGAATTGAAATTCAAAAGAGATAGACTTTCTTTCTCCCATTTTAGCTTTATGACTGCTATGAGAAGAGCTAAAGTTGAGACAGATGTGTTCCACGTGATGAAAGAACTTTAAAATAAACAATCATTTACTTAGCCTCTTTAGCATGTACCCAAATTATGGTATATACCATAAAGCATTCCTCAAAATATGTAATGTAAATATGCTTACTAGAGCAACACAAATATGTAAAGTAATTAACTGAAATTAAAGTAATCGTCTCTAACACAAACTAACCTTACTAAATTCAGATTTGTTTGTAAATTTTAAAAATATGTCTGATATTTCATTTAACTTTGCTGTGAATAGTATAGTAGTGACATCAGCATCAGGAGTAAAAGAGGCATGAGTGACTGGTCACCATATTGTAAATATATATTGTAAATATATATGCATTTGGTATTACTCCCACAGAGACTATAAGCCTTCTTGCAGATAGAATATTGATAAGTAAACAGTATTTTTTCGAAGTTATGTTAGTTTAACTTCTTTAATGGTAACCACAAGGTATACAGTTCCCAGGGGCAGTGGTAAACCTGAAATTACTTAAGGTCCTTTTCTTTATTAACATTATAGTTTTATGGCAGTCACAAATCGTTGCATATAGTTAATCCACTCCACAAAATATATTCAATTTCTGCATTTGTGAATTCAGTAGTCGGTAATCTTATAAACATAAACTTAATGCGATTGTGATGTTAAGCTGCTTTAACCCCTTCATTAATGATTTAAAATTAAATTTGTGTTCCCTGATGTAAAAGAGACATTGTTATTGCATCCAGAAAATCATGACTTGTGGTGCTGCCATCTTCTGAGAAGCACAGGACCTGCATGCAGGAGCCATCACACAACCCAGAGAAACAGTGGGATATAACAGGCAATATACAGCACTGAGTTTGAAAGTTTTCTGTGGATATATCGAGTAGGAACAGAATGGAACAGTTTTGGAAATGCCACTGAATGGGTTAAAGGATACATTGAAGTGTACAGTGACTCTCTGTTAGGCATCTGACTACCTGGGTGTGAATGAATGTGTTTTGTTAAAATAACATTTTGTTTGACATGAGGAAGAGCAAATCATTCTTCATTGTGGTTGGTAGAGCAGTAAGTGTTTTGAATATGCCCAGTTTAGAACCTCATTTGTATGATTGAGTTTTTTGTGGTTTTATTTCATCCTTCCTGAACCAGACATACATTCATGTTAAGCATATGTAATCATCCTTTCATCTCATCTGATATTAAACAACTTCCCCATTTAATTTGATATTATTAGGTAACTACCACACAACGAAGTACAATGTCATATTCACAAGAAAATTTAGTCATTGCTGAATGTGTGTGCAGAGAGCTTAACTCCAATATTGAAGTATAAACCTTTTTGTGCTGCAGGTTGCAAGTCTGTGTTTCGGTCAATGTACAAATTAGCGGACCATGTCAGAAGCCATACGCAGGAGAAACTTGTGGGCTGTCCAACCTGTGGTGGGCTCTTTGCAACAAAAACTAAGTTCTTTGACCATTGTAAGCGCCAGGTTCCCTTGGAATGTGAGTTATAAATCTTGATGCATATGTGCTTGACAGTGAAAGCTGAAATTTACGATTGTGTTTTAGAGCAGATGTGTGTTTGCTAAGTTCTGAATTTCATGTTTGACCATGCACCACATTATCCATTGTTGCTGATGTGAACTGTTGCAGTACAAGGGTATCAGTGTTCACACTGCTCCAAGTATTACCCATCTGAGAGACTGTTGCGGGACCACATGCGTCACCATGTGAACCACTACAAATGCTCCTTTTGCGACATGACTTGCCCTACTCCATCATCCCTTAGTGTACACATTAGATACAGACACCTGGACAGCAAACCATTCAAGTGCAGCTTTTGTGAATACACGTGAGTAGAAATTCCCTTCACATCATACTGAGTGACTGAACTAGTTGGCTAAAACTATGTTACTTCTCTCTTGTATTCAAGGGATGCTTGGTTCTAATCTTGGCTCGTACACAGCTCTTCTGGTTGACTTTTTTGTGGTTTTCCTAGACCCTCCATTCAAATGCTGGTATAGTACCTGAGATTAGGCCATGACTGTTTCCTTCCAGATCCTATCAAGCTGTTAGATGGTACATGGTGCCTCAAATCTTGACAGATGACCAGACACATCGGCTATGCATTGCATCTGATCTTTTACACAATGCAGAGATGTTTGATAGGGTCATTAATGGTGATGAAGCATGGTGTTTGCAGTACATCCTGGAAACAGATAGCAAGAGCATGCAGTGGAAAACACAGAATTCACCTCGGCCAAAAAAAAGATGCATATCTCTCTCGCAATTCAGGGCCATGCTTGTGTGCTTCTTTGATTGCAGGGGTGATAGTTCACTATGAATAACTCGGCTTTGGAGTCGCTCCTTTTTATACGCTGGTCGGTGGGGCGGAGCCAAACTCGAAAGTGAGGAGGAAGAATTGATTGGCTAGCCCGCGTAATGACGTAGATGCGGGCCAGGAGCGATCCCAGTATAAATATGAACGTTTGAAGCAATCAGATTGGTTAGCGCGCGTGATGGTGAAAAGCAATGAGAAGAGCGAGCGTTGCAGAAATGCATGATAATGTGGGATGTTCCCACAAATTTTAATCAAAATTTGATGGATTTCATGATAATTTAAGGAATTTTAACTAATTTTGACCTTATTCAACCTAAGTCATATAATTTTAACCAAAAATTCTTTCTCGATTTCAAATTAATATAAATAATATCAATTATTTTGTGAAAGATTTCACACTAATTTTGGGAATTCTAGCTAACTTTTTGACGATTTACATAATAATACAAGAAATTTAAAGGAAATTTGAACGATTCTAAGTTAATTTAATGAATTTTAATAGAATTTAAAAGAATTCAACGAAATGTATATAATTTAACCTAAAATTCTTTGACTTTTTCATGATAAATAACGTATTTCGACAAATTTATAAAAGATTTCACTCTAATTTAAGAAATTCCTTCAAAAATCTGATAAATACTGTATTTTTAATGAATTTTAATAAAATGTTCAGTCATTCTAAGTTAATTAAAAGAATCTAATCAAATTATGAACGAACTCAACCTGTTTTAAGAAATTTTAAGAAATTGACGTAATCTATATTATTACTGAATTTTAATTAAATTTGAAGTGATTTCAAGGTAATTTATGGAATTCTAAACTAATTTTGACCGACGTCAACTTAATTTATATAAATTTAACCAAAAAATGATGATTTCTGGTTAATATAAATAATTTCAACTAAATTGTGAAAGATTTCACTTTAATATTATGAATTATAACAGATTCTTTGACGATTTACATAATATTTCTGGAAATTAAAACAATTTTGACTGTTTCCATGTTAATTTTTAACTAATTTTAATTGACTTTTGAACGAATTCAACGAAATCTATATAATTTTATCCTAAAATTCTTTGACAATTTCAAGTTCATATAAAGAATTTCAACCAGTTTATAAAAGATTACACTCTAATTTAAGGAAATCCTTTTAGTTTCTGATAATTACTCTATTATTTAATGAATTTTAATAAAATTTTCAGTGATTCCAAGTTAATTGAAGGAATTTTAACCAAATTTAAACGAATTCAACCTATTTTTTAAATTTTTTCCGAAAATTCTTTGACGATTTTACTTAATATAAGGAATTACAGACAATATGTGAAAGATTTCATGTTATTAAATGGAATTCTCTCAAAATTCTTGACGATATCTATATTATTTAGAGAATTTTAAGTCTACCTTGAGTGATGTTAAGTTGAATTTAAGGAATATAAATCATGTTTTGAACGAACTCAACCTGATTTAGGTAATTCTGACCAAACATTCTTTCAGATTTCAAGTTAATATAAAGAATTTCAATAAATTTTCAAAGATTCCATTTTATTTTATCGAATTCTATCCAATTTTTTGACCATATCTAAATTATTAATGAATTTTAATCAAATTTTGAGTGATTTCATGATAAATTATCGAATTCTATACTAATTTCGACCGTCTTCAACTTAATTTATGTAATTTAACAAAAAATTCTTTCTCTATTTCAATTTAATATCAATAATTTCAACCATTTTTTGAAAGAATTCACTCCTTTTCAGGAATTCTAACAGTTTCTTTGACGATTTACATAATATTTCAGGAAATTTAAGGAAATTTTGAATGATTCCAAGTTAATTAAAATTTTTATCTGAATTTTGAAATACTTCAACCTAATTTATATAATTTTAAACTAAAATTCTTTGATGATTTAATGTTAAAATAAAGAATTTCAACAAAATTTTTAAAGATTTCATTCTAATTTAAAGAATTCTATGAAAATTTCTGAGAATTACTACTTTATTTAAGGAATTTTTAAAAATTTTATGTAATTCCAAGTTAAATTAAGAAATTTTAACCTAATTTTGAAAGAGTTCAACATAAATTATATACTTTTAACCAAAAATTCTTTCTCGTTTTCAAGTTAATAGAAATAATTTCAACCAATTTGCGAAAGATTTCACTCGAATTTTGTGAATTTTAAGATATACTTTCATGATTGCCATAATATTAGGTGAAATTTAACCAAATTTTGAGTGTTTCCAAAATTAATTTAAGGACTTTTACTTAAATTTGAACGACTTCAAATAATTTTATATAATTTTAACCAAACATTATTTGCCGATTTCAAGTTAATATAAAGAAGTTCAAACAATTTGTGAAAGATTTCATCCTATTTAATGTAATCCTGAACGAATTTCTGATGGTTTCCTAATTTTTAGGGAATTTATCACAATTTGTAGTGATGTCAAGTTAAGTTTAACGAATATTAAATAGCTTTTGAATCATTTCAATATACTTTACATAAGTTAAAAAAAATATTGTTTCCGATTAATTGTTAATATAAAGAATTTCACCAAACTTTTTAAAGATTTCACTGTAATTTATGGAATTCTATAAAATTTTATCAAAATTTGTGATATCTAAATTATTAATGAATTTTAATCGAATTTTGAGTGATTTCAAGTTAATTTATTGAATGATAAACTAATTTTGACCGTCTTCATCCTAATTTATGTAATTTTAACCAAAAATTCTATCTCGATTTCAATTTAATATAAATAATATCAATTAATTTGTGAAATATTTCACTCTAATTCTGTGAAATCTAACAGATTTTTGGACGGTTTACATAATATTTCAAGAAATTTAACCAAATTTTGAGGGATTCCAATTTAATATAAGGAATTTTATTTGAATTTTGAACGAATTCAACCTAATTAAAATATTTTTAACCTAAAATTCTTTGATGATATCAAGTTAAAACAAAGAAATTCAAGCAATCTGTGAAAGATTTCATTCTATTTTAAGGAAATCTAAGTAAATTTCCGTTATTTAATATATTATTTAAGGAATTTAAAAAAATAGTGATTCATATTTAATTTAAGGAATTTTAACCTAATTTCGAACGTATCAACCTACTTTATGCAATTTTAAACAAAAATTGTTTGATGATTTCAGGTTAATATAAAGAATTTCAATCAATTTGTGAAAGATTTCATCCTATGTAATGGAATTCTGTCGAATTTTTTAATGATTTCTATATTATTTAGAGACGTTTAAGTCAATATTGAGTGATGTTAAGTTAATTTTAACGAATATAAACCAGGTTTTGAACGATTTCAACCTAATTTATGTAATTTTGACGAAAAAATATTTCAGATTTCAAGGTAATATAAAGAATTTCAACAAATTTTCAAAGATTCCTCTTAAGAACATGAGTTTCAGGATGGGGACATCGGTCCTTTATCATAGCCGTAAATAAATCTTGTGAAATTAACAAAATATACGGTGTCAAGTAACATTATATGACTATAAAGACATTTATAAAATGTCTTATCTTAAACACGTAAACATTTGAGTTTCTTCCTTATAAAATCATACTACATATGAGGGGAACAGAGTACAATGTGTGTTTTTTTGTTGAAATGCAATCGTTTCATTCGCACTGCTGAATAACATCGATTGTTTCGCTCACCGATTTGTGTATATGGGACTGTGAATGCTAGTATTTTAAGAACATGAGTTTCAGGATGTGGACATTGGTCCTTTAACATAGAAGTAAAAAAACTTGAGAAATTACCAAAATTTACGGTGTCAAGTTAAATTATATGACTATATAGATATTTACACAATGCCTTATCTTAAACACGTAAACATTTGAGTTTCTTCCTTATAAAATCATACTACATATGACAGGACCGAGTACAATGTGTGTTTTTAGTTGAAAATGCAATCGTTTCATTCGCACTGTGAATAACATCGTTTTGTTTTGCTCACCGATTTGTGTATATGGGACTCAGATTGCTAGTATTTTAAGAACATGAGTTTCAGAATGGGGACATTGGTCCTTTATCATAGCCGTAAAAAAAGTTTGTGAAATTACCAAAATGTACGATGTCAAGTTTAATTATATGACTATATAGATATTTATACAATGTCTTATCTTAAACAAGTAAACATTTGAGTTTCTTCCTTATAAAATCTTACTACATATGACAGGAACCGAGTACGATGTGTGTTTTTAGTTGAAAATGCAATCGTTTCATTCGCACTGCTGAATAACATCGTTTTGATTTGCTCACCGTTTGTGTTAATGGGACTGAGAATGCTACGTGTGTAGACTGAAAAGTAATGCACACATGCTTGTAGAGCGCGAACAAAAACAAATAGCATGATCGGGCAAAAAGTACATTAAAGTACAATTCTTAAGTTTCAAAAGCATATATTTAGTTTTCAACATAGTCATCGTTAAGGCTAACACATTTCTCCCAACCTGTAACAAGTTTTTCATTCCGTCACTGAAAAATTATTCCGACTTTTCTCGAATCCAGGACTTGACAACTGTCTTCACCTCATCGTCCGAAGTGTAATGATTACCCTTGAGGTCTCTCTTGAGTAGAGGAAAAAAATTAAAATAGCAAGGCGCAAGATCGGGGGAATAAGGAGGGTGTGGAATCGGTTCAAACTTCAGGTTTCGCAGAGCCTCTTCAGTTGCGCGCGAGGTGTGTGGACGAGCGTCGTCATGTTGCAAGATTGTTGGCGCCAGGCTGCCTCTAACATGACAAACTCTACGCCTGAGGTGTTTTAGAGTCTGTATGTACTGAAAAGAATTTACCATTGCCCCTCATTCCAGAAAATCGGACACATAAACTCGGTGAGCATCCCAAAACACAGTCAAAAGAAGTTTTTTGGCGGATGGCGGTGTTTTCAACATTTCGCCTGAGGAGAAAACGGATGTCGATATTCAGCGCTCTGTCTTTTCTCTTCCGGTCGTAACGATGGACCCATGACTCTTCCCCCGTCACAATATTCAAAAGGAAGTCGTCTCCTTCGTCACGGTAGAGCTGCAAATATTGCTTGCAGCATTCCAATCGATGCTGTTTATTCTCGTCTGTGAGACGGCGTGGTACCCATCGTGCACAGGTTTTACGGTATCCCAATTTTCAATAATGAAGCCGACACGTTCCTTGGATATTCCAATATGGTTTGCGATACGCTTTTGAGTGATTCGCCGGTCATTTTGAATCAAATCGTCGACGAGTTTGCGATGATTATCGTGTGTGGCAGTGATCGGACGTCCGCTGCGTGTTTCATCACCAATTATGGCTTATCCAGGCTCGCAACCACGAAATTTTATTACCCGTCGATTTTCAGTAGACCTATCAACAGCATCGTCACCATAAACAGCCTCTAAACGACGATGAATCTCAGTAGGAGTCACTTTTTCAGCAGTTAAAAATTCGATAACAACACGCTGTTTAACTCGCGTTGACATAGCACTAGAACACGTCTTCATACTTCCGCTTCTCGAAATACAGTGGATGAACGGAACGACCTCAAACCTGCGCATGTGTATTGAGGGGGGATGTTACTTCCACATGCCACCTGGTGCGCTTCTGAAGATAATTTCGTTCGCGCTCTACAACCATGTGTGCATTACTTTTCAGACTACTTACGTAGTTTTTAAGAAGATGAGTTTCAGGATGGGGACATCGGTCCTTTATCATAGCCGTAAATAAATCTTGTGAAATTAACAAAATGTACGGTATAGATGATTACACCTAGATATTTTGCACTATTTACAAATGCAATATTTCTTCCATTTAGAGTAAGACAAGACTCAGGCGGTCGACAACCACGAGAGAAGTCGACCCCCTGGGTCTTATTTTCATTAATTTTTATATTCCGGCGCTCACACCGGGTCTCCATTGAACTGAGACCGCGCTGGATTTTTCTAACAGTAAAACCCTCCTTGCGATCTGTCGCATACAGACAGATGTCGTCCGCAAAGAGTGCCATGTGAACACCATGTGTTTGGGGGGCATCATTTATGTACAAATTGGAAAAGGTATAGGAGAGGAATGAGCCTTGTGGCACCCCTGCTTGCATTTCCCTTGGGGTTGACATTTAACCTTCAACCGAAACCCTGAATTTACGCTGATAAAGAAAGTACCCAATAAGTTTGGTCAAACTGTTCGAGAATTTCAGTTTTAATAACTTATAAAGCAATCCTGTGTGCCACGTGGTATCAAAGGCTTTTTCGATGTCCAAGAACACCGCGGCCGTAGACATTTTGTTGTTGAAATTAAGGGTCACGCGGTCCGCCAGCCTCATACATTGCAATGTCGTGCTGTGACGTGCACGAAAACCAAACTGACTTGCGTTGAGCAAGCTTCTTTCTTCAAAATGTTTTTGTAGTAATTTCAAAATTACTTTTCGGATAGTTTTCCTGTCGTGGACAGGAGGCTCATCGGACGTAGATTTTGCGGAAATTTCGGGTCTTTACCGGGTTTAGGTATAGTTATTAGTTTGCTTCCTTCCAAGTATTTGGAAAATGAGAGAGCCGAAGACAATGATTAAATAAATGAGTTAGGTGAACCAGTGGTCGCCTTGGAAGTTGCCTCAGGCATTCATTTGGGATGCCGTCAATTCCACAGGCCTTTCTTAATTATAAGGAATTGATCAATTTTTGTACGTCACGTGGTCTGATCCTTTGAGGGGGCTTGTCGTCTGCGGTTTCGAGCAGAGCTTGAACTCTAGCCTCCACTCGCCGTTCATGGGTATCGTCCCGCAGATTGTGCGGCGTGAACTTATTTTCCAAACAATCAGCAATTGCATTGGCTCTTTCGAATGGGTGAAATTTAATGCCTGCAGCACCATGCATAGCAGTTGGTGCCCTTGGTCCATCACTCTTTAAGAAGGATATATATACCCTGAGGTGTGACTTCAGAGTTACCTATCTTTGTTTCCCACCGTTCAAGTTCCCTTTTTCGGGCCATTCGCCTGATTGATTTTGTGACCCAATTTAGTGCCGTCTTACATGCTGGATACCTGGTTTCTTGCCACAAGTTTCGTAGCCTCTGCTTATGGTTTAACAGGCGACCTAGACCAGGAAGATCGTTGTTTATGTCCGAAAGTGTAACTTTTCTTTTGGACAACCTATATGCCGAAGTAATAGAGGCTGCAAAGTCGCGTGCCGCTTTATCGGCTTCTACCCCAGAGGTAATTTCTATTTTAGGTGATAATAACTCCGAGGCGAGGTTTTGAAACCGCTCCCAATCTTCGGATTATTCAGCAGGTTCCGAAAGATTCCTAATTTTAACGTGATCCAATATGTGGAATACTATTGGTAGATGATCTGAATCCAAATATCAGAGACGATGACATCTGACATTCTGATATTTTTGTGAACCACAATGTCTAAGACGTCACCATTTCCCGCAGGGGAATAATGAGTGTTATGCAGTGGTGGCCGGGGGGCGTGGAGGTATCCACACCGTTGCCACCACTGTCATGCCCTTACGTCCTTACGACAGGGGTGGATTGGTTATCTCACCGCTGTCTCCACTGTTACTCCGTGGTGGCAGGGGGCGTGGAGGTATCCCGCTCTGTCACCCGGTTTAGTATGCTGCCATCATCTTGTTATATCAAGAAAACTCTAGTTAACTTCTCATTGCTTACGTCACTGGTCCTGGCTTAACTCGCAATTCGCCGAAGCTTTGGGAGGTCCTGGAGTCGTCAGGAAAGAGGGTAACACTTAAGGAAGTACTAGGTTGAATTAATATCACAGCTCATGCCTATCCTATTCTATTTCCCTATGTCGCTATATACATACTATATACACACTTTGCCGACGTTCGTCGGTTCGTATTACATTTGATGATGATCCTGTAGCACCACATTAGTTCTATCTCCTGTCCCCCTGCTGTCGGGTATTCTACGCCTCTGTATCTCTTAATGAACCTAGTCCATCTAGTTAGCACTATCTTTCTCTGGGGTTTACACATTAAAATTATCACACTTGTTGTTCAAGGCTATATGAAGTTCGTTCACTTACTTGAGCTGAGGAAACAGACGCTCGCCATCACCAACAAACGCCTACTCATTGCCATCGCTCTCTCGGCGATAGCCTCCGGCTGAACTCTATGTCACTTAATAATATTAAAAAGTCAAAAGTCAAAAGGTTTTTTAATTGATTCCTCTAGGGTTTATGTACTCTCTTTTTGCTGATTCGTTGGGTTCCTGGGTGTGTTAGCCCGCCCATTCTGACGTAAATTTGGGTCGGTGTGGCCCACTCATTAGCTGTTTATCGAAAAGGGGTTGGCTCTTTCAGGTCTACCGCCTTCTCCGGCTCAGCGTTTTCCTCCTGCCATAGTGTTTATGACCTACTTCATATAGCTTCTTCCTCAATGTCAGCGTTATTACCTGTCGTGCTAGCATTCTGATTACTAAGCGATAGCCTGTTACACTTCTTTGTAAACCCAAGCTTCCTGGTACGTTTCATCATTTCTGTTTCTCAATCTTAAAGTCTAGATACACTTATTCCAAATTTACCAAAAAACTATATCTACTTGTACATAACCCTTGCGCCATTACAATGAGTGGGGTATTGTGTTGCTGAGATTTCGAAATCACTCATATCAAATAAATCAATGAGGTTCAAGCCTGGGGGGGTTGAAACTTTGCTATTCCAAAATGGATGATTAGCATTCAAATCACCTGTCAAAATAGACTTACGTCTAAAGCTTAAGAGCTCTGCAATGTCAGCATCACTTAAGGCCTTGCCTGGGGATTTATAAATAGCTGTAAGCAGTATTTTACTCTTACCAATTGGTATGCAGACCCCTGTCGCTTCTACTGAAACAAGGGGTGGTAGGTCTACATGGTTATGGGGGATGCCTTTCCTAACTGCAACGGCAGTTCCGCCTTTTCTGCCTGAGTGGCGGTCGGTTCTATAAATGTGGTAATTTGGAATAAAGTACCTCTCATGAGGTTTCAGATGTGTCTCTGAAAACAGGGCCACATCTATGCGTAGGTCTTGCAGCTGTTAACTGACCTCATAGTGCTGCCTCCAGATGCCGTTCGAATTGAATGCTATGATTTTGAGTGGCCTATGAACTCTAGTGGCCATTTTGTTTCATGAGTTTTAATACAATTTTTGTAATGGCCATTATTTTGTCCTCTTCAGACACTGCACCATTGATCTCTGTCATGATCTGCTGTACTGCAGTCACAACTCTCAACATATTGTTGAGAGTTTGACTATTTGCATGAGGAGCCTGAACTGACTGACCTGTATCTTTCTGCAGTGCAGGGGCCGGTACATTTTGTTGTCACTGCAAGGCAAGCCATTGGAGCGGGGTTTGCCTGTGGTTGCTGTTGTTCTGCGTTGCCTCGTAGTACCGCCAAGAAGGACACGCCTGGGGTGACAAGGTTCGATGAGAACACCCTCTCCGTAGCAGTTTTCGGCGTTCTGTTTGCCTTCCTTTTTTGCAGCTCTTCCCTGGCGTGTCTGCAACCCTGATAGTTGGCTGGATGTGGCTTGTCTCCCTCTGCCAACTGGCAGTTGCAGCATTTTGGGGTGGAAGCAGCGTTTCCCTTCTCTAGGAATTCCTTATGCAGGTGGCCGCCTCCGCACCACAAACAGCGTGGAGGTTGTTTACAATTAGCCCAGAAGTGGCCAAACTGTTGACAGTTACGACATTGCGTAAGTCCAGTCTGAGCTCTATACGTCTCCACCTTGATTTATATGTGGCAAAGGCAGATTGAATATTTCCTGTGATTTTGCCGTCCTCGGCAAGGTTATCAGGAACAAGGGAAGGTTCTTGGTTATTGCTTCTTCAGATTGGGATCGACGGGTTGTCGTCATTTGTTTGACGCTGACAACATCGAAGCCCAGGTTTTCCAGACCATCTGAAATGTCCTGTGCAGGGATATTGATGGGGAGCTGTCGGATTACTGCCTTAACGGGCTTCTGGGATTTTGGGAAGAAGGAATAATAGGCTAGGTTATTGTTGGTGAAATGTGACTTGATGGCTTCGAAATCCGCCATGCCTTTCGTAACGACTCTGGTTCCGTTTCTTGTGCTACAGAACTCGAAGTCGTCCTTGACTACGCTTTTCAGCTTCTTTTGCAATTGTATGAGATTCGTGGTTGATGTCAATATTATTGGAGGCGGCCTACCTGCTTTGCCAGAGACTCCCTTCTCGGATGTGGCGGCCTCTGCACTGATGCTGTCAGTTTCCATTAATGTTTTCATGGGGGCGAAGAAGTTGCGGGTGGCAACCTCTTTAGAGGGCGTAATTTCAGCGGCTATCACTTTTTTCTTCGAGTTCGGGGCGGCCTCATTGGTACCGTGCCGCTTGCGCCGCCGGACTTCTTTGAAGCCGTCCTCCTGGGTTGAAGAAAATTCGGTTTCCTCAGACTGAGCAGTTTGACTGCTCGCCTCCTGCACGGCCTTTAACTTCAGTAAGGCGACTGTGTATGTGCCATACATGGCACTAAACAGGGTCTTCCCTTCTAGAACCTGGCAGTAGTTCTGGCCGTTTTTGTCCGCCTCGCTGACGATGGATGACCACTTTTCACTGTCACCTATCGAAGCCGGAGTGCTCCCTGCCACGTCCTCGATGTCGCGGGGTATTTGGAGGAGCTGTTTCAACTGCGCATCTGCGTCGGGAAACTCATCTACCAGCTGCTGGTACTGTGATTCTAGCGTCTGACGCTTCGTGGTCCAATGTGCCCGGTATCCCGGCACTGGGATGGCGGCCATATTTGGCTCCATTTTTTTGTCTCGAGTTCACTCACTTCAGTTTTTGAAGAACCACTATCAACAATGAATATAAATAGTAATTCGATGTCGAAGATTCCCCTCTTCACTGTTCAGCTACAGTCGATGCGATCACACACCTAACTGCCAATAATCTCAATCCACAGTCTCACAGGCACAAGCAGTGGACAAACACTTGAATTAAGGAATCAACGAAATTACTCTCACTGACTCAACTCAGTCTTTCACTCTCTAATCCAACTCTCACTGTATGCCGATCTGTATGCTGGCGGGGGAGGGGATGTCCACCATAGCGCATACGTCACAATATGTTTCACATAATTCTTTAGAGCGCGACGACCTCCTCAGTCTGAGCTACTTAACCGTTGGAATTGCAATCCTTATTTCGAGAAGTCAGTGATTTATGTACTTCACCAACATGCTTTCAACTTTTACAGTATGTACCGGTAATTAATGTTTTTAATTTGCTTAGTGGGGGGTGGAGCCCAACTGCGTCCACTCGGCACGGCGGCCACTGATGGCCTATTGTAGCCTGCCCCGTGTGATTATGATGATGGAGAATTTGGTGGAATGAAGATTGGCAGGGGAAACCGAAGTACTCGGAGGAAACCCGCCCCAGCGCCACTTTGTCCACCACAAATCCCACTTGACCAGACCCGGAGTCCAACCCGAGCCGCCGCGGTGGGAAGCCAGCGACCCAGCGACTAAGCGCTTGAGCTATAGCGCGGCCTTTTTACCGGTATGTACGGAATGTACTGTACAAGTTGAAAACACGTAAGTTGGCATTACTGATGGTAAAGATTGGGGTCAATTACATACGTTAAGTGCAGTGTAAAAGGTCTAAAATACGTAGCATTGTAAGTTTTGTGAAATGTTAGGCGTGTTAATTCTACTTAGTTTCCGTTGAAGAATATGCTCAGTGTATCCAGAAAGACGAGAGAGGTGTTCGGCAATATTACTGACATACAAAACTTGGTCGATGTAATGGCTTCTGACATTCGTAGGGCAGTAACGGACGCAGAAGTTCAAGGAGGCGAACTTAGTCCTCAAACAAGTGCTGTAGAACCCTGCATATCAACAGATTCACCAGGTATCAGTGTGTTGTTCATGGAAATTTATTAGTATTTGGTTGTTAAGGTAAAGGTGAGTTAACTCTTGGGCAAAGCCGTGTATTCGCTCGTATGCGTGTGTTATACGGGGGCCGACCGCAAGTGAACTGAACGATTAAAAACTTTTGTTGTAGAACAGCTAACACTGATAACTTGATAATCAGAGCCAATTGAAATTCTTTTCCGTGTTTGTGGTTATGCACACATTGAAGAACTATTTCATCCCTTATTAGCTGTTCGTGTATCACAGTGAATTCTTACACCATATATTATGGTTTACTTTAAATTGATCTAAAGTTTCAGACATTGGGTGAACAAAAACTTAATTCTTGATATAGCTCCCTCAAAATAGCCTAAGATAATTAGATTAGGTAAACATGATAATCAAAATGGATAAATAACTGATTCACTGAATACACAATTTCTCATTCAGGAATGTTGTGAACTCACTGCAAATTCTTATACCTCTCTTCATCAGGTCAGGAATATTCCAAAAGTGACCAGCAAGCTCACAGTTCCTTTCATGCTTGGATCAGCATGTATCAGACTGGATCTTCTACATGCAGTATGCTCAGCTTGCTGTGTACTTCTGCTTGTTGCATGCTTGGCTTACTCTTTATCCTTGAAGATGTCTCTTTGCCTCCAGAGTACATGATCTTACTACCCAGAAGACTGTACTCCTCATAGTCATTGAGTGAGAACGTCAGATCCATGAATTTCAGAATATATGAAGTCATACAACCAAGAATGTTCTGTTAAGAAAGTAAGGACCAAAGTTTTTTGAAAATTGGGAAATGGCCCACCATTCAGCTTCATCCTCACTGCACAGATTTTTCAGGAACCGTTGGACATGGGTAGTGCACATGCTGTGAAACTGTGTGTGTCCTGAATCTTCATTGATCGTGTAACCGAATGTTGCCAGTAAAGATTTCTTCACTTAAATATGTACAGTTAATGCAAGGAATATGTGAATATTTCTTATGTTGTGTTTTGTCCTGTAACCACTCTATGATTAGCCATGTTATTTCCAGCTTTCCTCTTTAACATATTGTCACGATGTAGGGTGCATAACTGTATGTGGGGTATGAATTGGATAATTAGATTTATTGACACCTTATGCACTGACTTGGAACTACAGACAGTTACAGCACTATTGCTGATCTACATGCTTTACATTTCACTGTTACATACACCAGTGTCCTTAGTCATCACTGGTTGTATCCTGGCAACAGATTCGTAACACTCTCACTGTAATTGCAGCATACACAGTGAAGTCTTCTTTGCACAGCTTAATTCCTTTCTTACCATTTCCTCTCAATTATTTTGCCAACTACCAAGTTCAGAACTCTCTCAATTCTCTGCTGCAACTGCCAGCTATCTCGTTGCCATCTCTTCTCAGTTATCTTCACAGAGCTCAACTGTCAACTGACTCCTCACTTGGAGCTCCAGAACTTTATTGACTATTCTCCACTGAACTCTTCTTTATAACCACATTGCACAGACTGAAAACACCATTTCCAGCAATACCTCTGTTATGTGTTTACCAATCTGTTGCTTGGAAACAGGTTCTATTGTTGCATGCATATTTATTGCCTTGTGAATGTGTTTACTGAGCCTTGCCTAGCAGTGGACATCTGCTCTTGTCTCCTCTGTTCTGCCATTCAGGTGTCATGCTTTGAATGATGATGAATTGGCATTATTTCTTTGATAGGAACTGGCTCTTCTGTTGCAGGTCTGCAGTATGAGCAGGATAGCTTGTCCAACATGTCACCAGCAGATGAATTGTCCAAAAACAGTTCATTCCTTCTAAATCAGAAATTCACAAAAGATGATGCTCTGAAAAACTGTGGTGACTGGGTGGACAATCAGTCATCTCACATAGAAAAGAAGAATGAGGGTTCTAGGCCATCACAGAAAAGGAAGCAGGCACCATTATGCGAAGAGCAATGTGACTCCCCAGATGAGAATGATGATGCAGATAGCGTTGTATCATCTGCTTGCAGAAACAAGCGCAGGCGCAAGGCAGTAAAGATGAAAGATGAGCAGCTAGATCTGCAGTGTGAGTGGCAGGATTGTGATTATGTCACTTGTAATCTTGACCAATTTGTGCGCCATGTCAGCCTCCACATACCACATCTTGAGGTCAAAGTGAATGAGGATCAGGAAGGTAATGGTTTTGTTGTGTACCCTAGGATCCTTCCTGCTTCGATAAGTATTGATGATGTAATGTGCCCAGTCATCCACTTGTTCATATTAACTCCTGTTCCATGTTCAAATATCCCAGATGAATTTATTGGTTTGAAAATAGGAAACAGAGATGGAAACTAACAATTTAGACATTAACGCTTTTCATGCCATGAGCCGATTAAATTGCATTTCCACAGCCAAACAGATAGGCTTGATATCAGTCATTTAGAACAGCATTTCTGTTAATAGATGGGATCAAGTGTAGTATACTGATGTTTGGGGGAAAGAATAGACTTTCTTGGTGTCTACGTATGGTCATTTGAAGGTTATCTGAGGAAGTACTGTGGAGTTTTCTGTGCAACAGTATTTACCCCAAGCAGCCAAGCAGCATTGCATTTCTAGCCACTAGTTCCATGGCAGGGCTTTGCAAGCAGAACATGAGAGGGATGTCCTTGACACTATGAGAAGCTCAGCTGGAGGGACTTTAGACTTTTACAAATAACCTTTACCTTGCACGCCATTATCTAAACAATTTCCTTCACCAGAGAGCTCAGAGGTTTTATAAGTGGGTTAGGATTTTCATCATTAGACAGCATGCTGCATTGCATGTCATGTTAGAGCAGAAGAAATACACTTCCATTATTTTTTGGCATTTCCATGAGGGAAACATAATTAAGTTGTAAAAAATTGGCCAGATTTCTGAGCACTAATCGCATATCTGGTAAGATTTTCTTGTAGAATCATGGCAGTCAAAGGGTTCAAGCAGAATGAACCATGGTATGATGGAAATAACTTAGAACAGAGAACTAGCTTATTTTCTATTGCTTCAGTTGGATATAACAGTTCTTCTGAGTAAAAAAAAATTCCATGTAAAAGAAAAGAGAATGTTATAGTTTTAATCTTTACATTTTCAAAAGAAGATTTTTAAATAATTAGAACTGAGCAAATATTTGATTGAAATGCTATTCATTTGTTAACAGCTGTGCTATGTGTTGTCCATCAAGATTGACATGCTTCCTTTTCCTGTCATTTTGCTTGTGTAGTCAATCCTTAATGTGAGATGAAGTGTGAGTGTGGAGACAGGCTTAGTTGTGATGTACCATTAAATGCTGATTAGAAGGAAGTCTGCTGCATGATTTTTCTGCATGTAACAGGCATGTTGGTGAGGAAGTTTTTCAATTTGACTTCAGCTTTTACCTTGTTTAAGGATTACGTACTTTTTTTACTGTACCAGATGATAATAGCTGATTTTCAGGTGATCTTTAGATATCTCACTAAATTCAGTTATACAAGGAAAATATAAGTGGCATTCAATGATCAAGGAAGCCTGGCAATGGTGTGGAGTGGGCACAACATTTCTCACAGATTGCTGCTGTAACTGCCAATAGCAGAATGAGTCATTAGCACTGACAAACACATGCCGTCAGGTGGTCTGATCTTGTGACTGCAGTAAATCACATTAATAATCTGTGTTAGAGGTGTCATTAGGCAGTAGACATGTATATTGAAACGAAGTTCGCTATTGAACAGTGTGTGTTTATTGTCAAAACTTTTGTAAGGAAGAAAACTTAAGCAAATGTTTTCATAAGTTTCGTCATAAATATCCTGACTTGCCAGTTCCCACAAAGTCGTGTATATCCAAGCTTGTGAAAAAATGGCAGGCCACAGGTACGGTGTGTGACATAAAGAACAAATCGAAGAGGATTGTGCTGACTGAAGAAAAGGTTCGGGATATTGAGGCACAACTACAGATCAGTCACAAAGTAGATAACTTTCAGTTCAGTATGACATACAGGTTTTACAACACTTCAGTCTTTATTCGCCTTCCATGTTTCGATTCAAAAGAATCATCTTCAGTGGTGCACCACTATGAGCAGGAAACACTGTCACATAAAATGTTTTAACATTATGCACTT
>NW_019728535.1:0-2147 GCF_002891405.2 Cryptotermes secundus | reverse complement strand
CGTTGCTAATTAGCTAGCTTTCCGTTGCTAGCTTGCTAGCTTACTGTATATGCGTTGCAACCTTGCTAGCATTGTGTTGCTATTTTGACATCTTTTTGTTCCTAGCTAGACATCTTTTCTTTTCTAGCTTGCTAGCTTCCAGTTACTTTCTTGCTATCTTTGCTTTGCTAGCTTGACAGCTTTCCATTGCTATCTTGCTGATTGACGTTGCTTGCTTGCTTGCTTTGCGTTTTTTGCTTGGTAGATTTGAGTTGTAAGCTTGCCTGATTTGGTAGCAAGCTTGCTAGCTTTGTGTTGCTAGCATGGTAGCATGTTTGCGTTGCTAGCTTGCTATATTGCTAGCTTTGTGTTGCTATCTTTATAGCATTATGTTGCTAGCTTGCTAGTTTTGCTTTGCTATCTTGCTAGATTAGCGTTGCTAGCTTGCTAGATTTCCGTTGCTAGCTTGCTATGTTTGCGTTGCTATCTTGCTAGATATGCGTTGCTAGCTTGCCAGCTTTGCGTTACTATCTTGCCAGCTTTGCATTGCTACATTGATAGCTTTGCTTTGCTAGCTTGATAGATTGCTAGCTTTGTGTTGCAATCTTGCTAGCATTGCGTTTCTAGCTTGCTAGTGTTGCTTTGCTAGCTCGCTAGGTTTGCGTTGCAAGCTGGCTAGATTTCTGTTGTTAGCTTGGTAGTTATGCGTTGCTACCTTGCTAGTTTTGCGTTGCTAGCTTGTCAGCTTTGCGTTGCTAGCTTGCCAGCTTTGCGTTGCAAGCTAGCCTACTTTGCGTTCCTAGCTTGGCAGCTTTTCTTTGCTAGTTTGCCAGCTTTTCGTTTCTAGCTTGCCAGCTTTCCTTTGCTAGCTTAATAGATTCCGTTGCTATCTTTGCGTTTTTGGTTGCTAATTTTGCGTTCTAGCTTGAAAGCTTTGCGTTGCTAGCTTGCTATCTTTGCGTTTCTAGCTTGATAGATTGCTAGATATGCGTTGGTAGCATGCTAGTTTTGCGTAGCTAGCTTACTAACTTTGCGTTTCTAGTTTGGTAGCTTTGCGATTCTAGCTTGCTATCTTTGCGTTCATAACTTAGTAGATTTGCGTTTCTAGCTTGGTATCTTTGCGTTGCTGCTTGATTTCTTTTCCATCTGGCTAGCTAGCTTTTCCTTGATAGCTTTCTATTTTTGCGTTGCTAGCTTCCTAGTTTTGCGTTGATAGCTTGCTAGCTTGCTTTGCTAGCTTGCTAGCTTTGCTTTGCTAGCTTGCTAGCTTTGCGTTGCTAGCTTGCTAGCTTTGCGTTGCCAGCTTGCTATCTTTGCCTTGCTAGCTTGCTATATATGCGTTGCTAACTTTCCACCTTTGCGTTGCTAGCTTGCCAGCATTACGTTTCGAGCTTGCCAGCTTTGCTTTGCTAGCTGGCTAGCTTTGCGTTGCTATCTTTCTAAATTGATAGCTTTGCATTGCTATCTTGCTAGCTATGCTTTGCTAGCTTGCTAAATTTGCGTTGCTAGCTTGCCATCTTTGCGTTCCTAGCTTGTTATCTTTGAGTTTCTAGCTTGCTAAATTGGCTTTGCTAGATTGCTAGCTTTGCGTTGCTAGCTTGCTATCTTTGCTTTGCTAGTTTGCTATCTTTGCGTTGCTAGCTTGCTAGATATTCGTTTCTATGTTGCCAGCTTTGCGTTGCTAGCTTGCCAGCTTTGCGTTTCTAGCTAGGCAGCTTTGCGTTGTTTAGCTTGCTAGCTATGCTTTGCTAGCTTGCTAGCTTTGCGTTGGTAGCTTACTAGTTTTGCATTCCTAGCCTGGTAGCTTTTCAATGCTAGCTTGCAAGCATTGCGATCTAGCTTGCTAGATTTGCGTTGCTAGCTTGCTAACTTTGCGTTGCTATCTTGCTAGTTTTGCGTTGCAAGCTAGCTAGATTTCCATTCCTATCTTGCTAGTTTACTAGATATGCGTTGCAACCCTGCTAGCATTGCGTTGCTAGCTTGACAGCTTTGCGTTTCTAGCTAGCCAGCTTTGCGTTTCTAGCTTGCTAGCTTCCAGTTGCTTGCTTGCTTGCTTAGCTTTGCTAGCTTGATAGCTTTCCTTTGCTATCTTGCTAGATTGGCTTTGCCTGCTTGCTTCCTTGCTTTGCGTTTCTTGCTTGTAGATTTGTGTTGTTAGCTTGCTAGGT
>NW_019728534.1:0-1801 GCF_002891405.2 Cryptotermes secundus | reverse complement strand
TGATATATGAAGAATGCTCATATTGGAAATCCTGAGGAAAATCACAAGAACCTCAGATCCTATGATGAAGGCTCTTTTCACTGGCATATGAAGAATGCTCAAATTGGCAATTCTGAGGAAAATCACGAGAACCTCAGAGCCTATGATGAAGGCTCTTTTCACTGGCATATGAAGAATGCTCATATTGGAAATCCTGAGGAAAATCACAAGAACCTCAGGGCGTTAGATGGAGGTAGTGTTCATTGATATATGAAGAATGCTCATATTGGAAATCCTGAGGAAAATCACAAGAACCTCAGGGCGTTAGATGGAGGTAGTGTTCATTGATATATGAAGAATGCTCAAATTGGCAATTCTGAGGAAAATCACGAGAGTCTTAGGGGCTTAGAAGGAGGCTCTGTTAACTGGCATATGAAGGATGTTCATATTGGCAATACTGAGGAAAATCAAGAGAAATTCAGAGCCTAAGATGGAGGCTCTTTTCAACGGCATATGAAGAATGTTCATACTGGGAATACTGAGGATAATCACGAGAGTCTCAAAATCTAAGATGGAGGCTCTGTTCACTGGCATATGATGAATTCTCAAATTGGCAATTCTGAGGAAAATTACGAGAATCTCAGGGCCTTAGATAGAGGTAGTGTTCACTGGCATATGAAGAATGCTCAAATTGGCAATTCTGAGCAAAATCACGAGAATCTCAGGGCCTTAGATAGAGGTAGTGTTCACTGGCATATGAAGAACGCTCATATCGGCAATTCTGAGGAAAATCACGAGAATTTCAGGGTCTTAGATGGAGGCTCTGTTCACTGATATGGGAAGAATGCTCATATTTGTAATCCTGAGGAAAATAACGAGAATCTCAGACCCTAAGATGGAGGCTCTGTTCATTGGCTTATGAAGAAAGTTCATATTGGCAATTCTGAGGAAAATCACGGGAATTTCAGGGCCTTAATGGAGGCAGTGGTCACTCACATATGAAGAATGATAATATTGGCAATTCTGAGGAAAATCACGGGAAATTCAGGGCCTTAATGCAGGCAGTGTTCACTGACATATGAAGAATGATCATATTGGCAATACTGAGGAAAATCACGAGAATCTCATAGACGTAGATTGATGCTCTTTTCACTGGCATATGAAGAATTCTCATATCGGCAATTCTGAGGAAAATAAAGAGAATTTTAAGGCCTTAGATGGAGGCTCTGTTCACTGATACATGAAGAATGCTCATATTTGTAATTCTGAGGAAAATCACGAGAATCTCAGAGCCTAAGATGGAGGCTCTGTTCACTGCTTATGAAGAATGCTCATAGTGACAATTCTGAGGAAAATCACGAGAATCTCAGAGCCTAAGATGGAGGCTCTGTTCACTGATACATGAAGAATGCTCATATTCGTAAATCTGAGGAAAATCACGAGAATCTCATGTCCTTAGATAGAGGCAGTGAACACTGGCATATGAAGAGTGCTCAAATTACCAATTCTCAGGAAAATCACGAGAATTTCAGGGCCTTAGATGGAGGTAGTGTTCACTGACATATGAAGACTGCTCATATTGGCAATTCTGAGGAAAATCACGAGATCTTCAGGGCCTTAGATGGATGTAGATTTTACTGATATATGAAGAATGCTGATATTGGTAATCCTGAGGAAAATCACAAGAATCTCAGGGCGTTAGATGGAGGTAGTGTTCACTGATATATGAAGAATGCTCATATTAGAAATCCTGAGGAAAATCACGAGAACCTCAGACCCTATGATGAAGGCTCTTTTCACTGGCATATGAAGAATGCTCAAA
>NW_019728533.1:259-768 GCF_002891405.2 Cryptotermes secundus | reverse complement strand
CCCCCCATGTTAGGTGGGTCCCTTATCACCACGGCATTGTGCGTCCTCAGGTTGCGGATGGAGGAAACGCCCTCCAGGTAGGAAAGCTGCGAATATATTGAATAAACAATCGCGGACAGTCGACAAGGGGTAGTCCTCCAGCTTGGAGGTTGGGCATGGGACTAACACCTCCTCACCGTAAAAAATAAACTTGTTACGAATATTCTCAAGAAGCCTCGGACCTGCACGGATTTCATGGAAAAACGACCATAGAGAAGTATCGTTTGGAAATTCATGTGCGCTCCACGAGTGTCGTATGGATGCAACTGATCTTCATGAAATACTTCAAGGACCCTCGCTCTTACAGTTCCAATGTTTGTGCAATTTTATGTTAACTTCTTCACGGATCCCCTTCCATAGCTGCAATTATGACTTTCTATTACTCGTTGTCGTGAACGTCCTAATTCATGTGTGATATAGATGCTAAAACCTACCTCATAGAGACTCTGCTCCATTCGTTGACAAACATC
>NW_019728533.1:0-233 GCF_002891405.2 Cryptotermes secundus | reverse complement strand
GGCTGTTACAGGGACCGATGGTTGAGGGCATGCCGCAATTTAACAACACAGCGCGGCCCGAACAACTGGACGACACTAAAGAGTCCTATTTGTCAAACAACGGAACCACGACGCGGTAGACACTCAACTTCTTTTAAAGAGAGGCAGTATAAAGGACACGGACCAAATTGGTTCTAAATTTTTCCTTGGCACTACAGACTCAGTGGGCCTAGGCCTACCTCCATGAACTTCTC
>NW_019728532.1:257-436 GCF_002891405.2 Cryptotermes secundus | reverse complement strand
CCGACCCAATTGATACATGATATTGCAGCAGCAGTAGGGATAAGTAATGGTACATGCCACAAAATTCTCACCGATCACCCGAACATGTTGCGTGTTACCAAGCACTGTGTTCCACAAGTCCTGATGCAAGAACGTGATGATCGCATGACCATTTGTGGTGATCTGATCAGTAGTGCTGA
>NW_019728532.1:0-244 GCF_002891405.2 Cryptotermes secundus | reverse complement strand
CGGATCATTACAGGAGACGAAGTATGGTGTGTTCTTTACGATCCGCAACTGAAGCGACAATCAGCCACCTGAAAATCGCCATCATCGCCAAGGAAGAAGAAATTATGACAGGACAGGTCAAAAGGCAATGTGATGCTTGAACTGTTTTTCGACTTGTCAGGAACTGTTCACATGGAATTTATCCCACATCGAGCAACTTTAAACAAGGATAGGTACAAGGAGTTCCTCATCCATCTACGTGATT
>NW_019728531.1:1819-2374 GCF_002891405.2 Cryptotermes secundus | reverse complement strand
GGCGTTATATCCCAGAAGACAGAAATGACAATATTCCAAACTGACGGGAACTTTTTTTTTAGGAAAGCCGACCGCGGAACCCATATTCATGACATTCTGGATTAGAACTGTGCCTAAACAGGACAAACTGAAGACGTGTGGGAGAGCGGATGAAGCGCTAAAGTGGATGTAAGTGGTCAGATTCACGCTCCGTCGAATTTACTTCGGGCATAAAGACGCCCTAGTGCGCACTACACTAGTGGCTGAGAGGGCACCACAGCGACGGTGGCGAAGCAAAAATTCCTAACATCCCTGTCAGGAATCGAATTCCGGCTGTTCAGTCCGTGGCCTGTCACGTAACTATGCCAATGTTTCTCAACCGCCGGCCCGCGATCTCACAACGATTAAGAACCACTGAACTAGATTGCAACCCGATTCCTGGAACCTGCCAACCTCTCGTCTACACGTTCCCTGGGGGATGGCGTGGAGATTGTCCTCCCACGAGACAGCCTGTAATAATGTTCACTGCCTCTGATCCTGGGTTGCAACTAAGGATGGGAAGCTTTCCATGCCGCT
>NW_019728531.1:0-1697 GCF_002891405.2 Cryptotermes secundus | reverse complement strand
GAATCTCTTCCTCTCCTCCACTGACATGTGTTTTCAACTGATCAACAAAGACTAAAAGAAAAACGTTAATCAGCGTAACTACGGGCAGGTTGGGCGGGGGAAATTGGAAAGAATTACTACATAAAAATCGCACAGCGAAGGAGAGTTTAACCATTATATATAATTTAGTGTAAGACTCGCCAAAATTTTCAGCCGAAAGTCTGGTCATTTCTTGCGCAAACTGTACTAATTCATTCATTCATCTGTAATCTGTCAAGACGACAGGTCCACAGTCTCTTCCAGAACAGTCCCTCCACTTAATGCGATCTAGAGATCGAAGGAAGGAAATAAAGAAAGTACTCCCGATATCGAAGTTTTCTCTCACTGCGAATCAACAACACGAATGTTGATGCCATGAAAGAACATCCGGATACACGCTCTCGGTTGTCGTGACTGAACTGCCATTTACATGGAACCCCCGTAACTTGTTCAGTTTTAATGTGGGGAGAGGACATGGACCGGCACAATTGAGGTGCAGGAAACAGGTGCAACTGTTTTCTGATAAGGCGTTTTGTTTCTGCTCCACCCTATAGGACATCATTATGTCCTGCAGGCTGGAAGATTCCATTCCCTTCACTACAGAATGTGACTAGGTTTTCTGTTTCTGTAGTTTTCCTCAGTTTCAGCCACTGTCGTGTACGAATATTTCCAGTCGTCAGCGTAGAATCCAAGTTGACCAGCTTTTAATGAACTCACAAATGACCAACATAGGTTTTATTTTTCTAGACTGTGTTGTCTTTGAAGGCCACGTTCTTTCCCCCACCCCATTAATGCAACCATATGGCGCATGAGTATTACAGAAACCCACCTCTTAAAATAATGCAATAATTGTACTTAACATGCTAGTAATACTCGACCCGCTAATGTCACTGTCAGTAGAGTTGTGGCGAATGATGGAGACCTAATTACATGTCGGGTTAACAATGAAAGCGTTCGACATCAGAAGACACCCAACACTCACGATTATTACATTTCATTCAAGACGTCTGCAAATCAGTTCCCATCTGCACTTAATAAGCCCTACATCATCTCCTCTGTATCCGTCTTCCCACACCGCTTTGGTCGAACTGGTGCTGATGAAAGTTCAAACCCAATATTAATTATACTCGTAGTTGAATTCACATCGGAAGAATGTACTTTTGTAGTACTTCTGTGTGCAGAAAAATATTTATGCTTGTCCAGGTTTCTTTCTTGTGCAGATTCCCTAATGCCTATTTCTTGCACTGCCTATACTTCTGTGTGCAGTTAAAAGGTTATATACAGATAGATGTTACAGAAAAATCGACGTTCCTAAATGCTAAAAATGTCTTCTTTTAACAACGAGGCCAATTCTGCGGATGTGCTAAAAGGCGTGGCCACCATATGTATATATATGTATGCGAGTGTGTGTGTATTGGACCTGTGCGGGTATTGTTGCAGTCTCGCCTTTGTCTTCGAAATTAAAGCTTAATGTTATAATTAAACTCATATTTCATTTCGAAGCGATATTATATATTAGTCATTGAAGGAAAGAGAGAGGGGTGGATAGAAGTGACCTGAAGACGAGGAAGAAGACGTAAGATGATGCTGGATGACCTTGGGGACAGAAAAGGATATTCTTATTTGAAGGACAGATCTCTAGATCGCATTAAGTGGAGGAATTGTTTTGGAAGAGACTG
>NW_019728530.1:0-425 GCF_002891405.2 Cryptotermes secundus | reverse complement strand
CTATTTCTTCTTCTTCATTCTCCTTTTGAACTTCTGCTATTTTGGGGTNCATTATTCTTTAGGACATTAAACTTTGGACACAATTTAGCAATATGTCCAGCTTGATTGCATGCAAAACAAATTACATTCTTCTTTACATTTTGGTCACAATTGATCCCTTTACTTTGGTTTTTGAATTTTCCATCACGTTTTGGGTAATAATTATTATTCTTCTGGTACCTAGATTCTCTTCTAAGTAAAAGGGCTTTTTCTTCTTTGTTGTTCTCAAAATCTCTGTGAATTTTATCTTGTTTTTCTGTCAGGTATAATTTGCTAATTACCTCTTCTAAGGATGTTTTGTCCTCTTTACTTGAAAAGGATAACATGAGATGTTCATATTATTTGGGTAACCCGCTGAAAATAAAACCAATATGTGCTCCTTCACT
>NW_019728529.1:1389-1674 GCF_002891405.2 Cryptotermes secundus | reverse complement strand
AGCAACGCAAATTTAGCGAGCTAGAACGCAAACCTAGATAGATAGTAATGCAAAGCTAGCAAGCTAGCTACGAAATTTGCAATATAGCAAACTAGCAACGAAAAGCTAGGAAGTTAGCAACGCAAAGCTACAAAGCTAGAAACGCAAATTTAGCAAGCTAACAACGCAAAGCTAGCAAGCTACCAACGCAAAGCTAGCAAACAAACAACGAAAAGTTGTCCAGCAAGCAACGCAAAGCTGGAAAGCTAGCAACGCACGGCTGGCAAGCTAGAAACGCAGAGATGG
>NW_019728529.1:783-1344 GCF_002891405.2 Cryptotermes secundus | reverse complement strand
CAAGCTAGCAATGCAAAACTAACAAGCTCGCAACGCAAATCTAGCAAGATAGCAACGCAAGGCTACCAAGCTACCAACGAAGCTAGCAAGCTAGCCACCCAAATCTATCAGGCTAACATCGAAAAGCTTGCAAGCAGGAAACGCAAAGCAAGCATGGAAGCAACGCAAAGCTAGCAAGCTAGCAAACAAAGCTAGCAAGCAAGCAACGCAAAGCTAGCAAGTTAGCAACGCAAAGCTAGCAAGCTAGCCGCGCAAATCTAGCAATGTAGGAAAGCAAAGCTAGCAAGCTTGGAACACAAAGTTGGCAATCTATCAACGCTAAGCTGGCAAGCTAGCAACGCATATCTAGGCAGCTAGCAAGCTAGCAACGCAAACTTGCAAGCTAGCAATGCCAACCTAGCAACGTAGCAACGCAAATCTATTAAGCTGGCAACGCAAACAAGCAAGGTAGCAACGCAAGGCTACCAAGCTAGCAACGCAAAGCTAGCAAGCTAGCAAAGCAAAGGTAGCAAACTAGCAACGCAAAGCTAGCAAGCAAGAAACGCAATGCAAGCAAGCAAG
>NW_019728529.1:243-470 GCF_002891405.2 Cryptotermes secundus | reverse complement strand
CAAGCAACGCAAAGCTAGTAAGCTAGCAACGCAAAGCTAGCAAGTTAGCAAAGTAAAGTTAGCAAGCTAGCAAACCTAAGCTACCAAGCTAGCAAGGGAAAGCTAGGAATGTAGCAACGCAAAGCTGGCAAGCTAGAAACGCAAACTGGCAAGATAGCAACGCAAAGCTGGCAAGATAGCAAACCAAAGCTGGCAAGATAGTAACGAATATCTAGCAAGCTGGCAAC
>NW_019728529.1:0-169 GCF_002891405.2 Cryptotermes secundus | reverse complement strand
AAACTAGAACGCAAAGCTAGCAAGCTAGGAACGCAAAGCTACCTAGCTAGCAACGCAAATCTACCAAGCAAGCAACGCAAAACTAGCAAGCTAGCAAAGCAAAGCTAGCTAGCATGCAACACATAGCTAGCAAGCTAGCAACGCAAAGCTTGCAAGCTAGCCATGCCAA
>NW_019728528.1:0-1201 GCF_002891405.2 Cryptotermes secundus | reverse complement strand
AAAGCTAGCAAGCGAGCAACGGAATGCTAGCAAACTAGCAACGCAAAGCTAGCAAGCTAGCTACGCAAAGCTAGGCAGCTAGAAACGCAAAGCTAGCAAGGTAGCATTGCACAGGTAGCAAGCTACCAACGCAAATCTAACAAGTTAACAACGCAAAGCTTAGAAGCTACCAACGCAAAGCTAGCAAGTTAGCATCGCAAAGCTAGCAAGATAGCAACGTAAAAATAGCAAGCTAATAATGCAAAGCTAGCAAGCTAGCAACGCAAAGCTAGCAAGCTGGCAACGCAAAGCTAGAAAATTTGCAACGCACATCTAGCAAGCTGGTAACACAAAGCTAGCAAGTTGGTAACGCAAAGCTAGCAAGCTAACAACGCAAATCTAGCAATCTAGCAAGCTATAAACGAAAAGCAAGCAATCTAGCAAGGCACAGCTTCCAAGCTAGCAAACTAGCAACGCAAAGGTAGCAAGCAGCAACGCAAAGCTAGCAAGAAAGAACCGCAAAGAAAGCAAACAAGCAAGCAACGCAAAGCAAGCAAGAAACGCAAAACAAGCAACAAAGAAACGAAGCAAAGCAAGCAAACAAGCAAGTATCGCAAAGCAAATAAGCAAACAAAACAAAGCAAGCAAAGAAAACAAACATCCAAGCAAGTAAGAAACACAAAGCAATGAAAGCAATCAAGGAACGCAAAGCAAGCCAGCAAAGCAAAATTAGTTAGCTAGCAACGCAAAGCTAGCAAACTAGCAACGCAAAGCTAGCAAACTTGCATCGTAAAGCTAGAAAGCTACCAACGCAAATCTAGGAACCTAGCAACGCAAACCTGCAACATAAGAACCCAAACCTGGCAAGCTAGCAACGCAAAGCTAACAAGCTAGCAACGCATATCTAGCAAGCTAGCAAAGCAAAACTAGTAAGCTAGCAACGCAAAGCTAACAAGCTAGCAACGCATATCTAGCAAGCTAGCAAAGCAAAACTAGTAAGCTAGCAACGCAAAGCTAACAAGCTAGCAACGCATATCTAGCAAGCTAGCAAAGCAAAACTAGTAAGCTAGCAACGCAAAGCTAACAAGCTAGCAACGCATATCTAGCAAGCTAGCAATGGAAAGATGGAAAGCTAGCAACGCAAGCTAACAAACTAGCAACGCAAAGATAATAAGCCAGCAACGCAAATCTAGCAAGCTAGCAATCTAACAACTCAAAGCTA
>NW_019728527.1:0-417 GCF_002891405.2 Cryptotermes secundus | reverse complement strand
CGGAATTATTAGCAAATTCATCGGGCCGGTTCTATACGATTCACTTGTATAATTCATCAGAACGCATGAATATCACTCACCGGTGTTCTCTTCTGGTACATGTTTATAGCTGATTCGGAGCAATGTGTCGCCACCATCTTCAGGCTATAAGACTGGCTATTGTAACTGAATCATCTGTGGTATTCATCGACCCATCCAGGTACCTGGTACCTTAAAACAGATGACAACTCTTACTTCGAAACCATTTTCCAATTAATGATAATTCAGAGATCACCACGTAACATTAGATAGGCCAAGAATCACCAAACCTGAAATTTCACACGGCTTCGGTGAGGACGCAACTTCAAGCTGTGTTCAGTTCACACTTTGCAGCGCTGCTGGTGATCTGTCTAGAACAAGGGTCTCCAAACTACGGCC
>NW_019728526.1:104802-105004 GCF_002891405.2 Cryptotermes secundus | reverse complement strand
TCACCAAAACAACATACATTATACCCACCACTCTCTGCCACACAGAACCAAGATATAAATTGAAAAAATAACTTCTTCAATGGGAACTAGAAATTCACTTTGCACCCTCTTCTTACAAGTACTCATATTAAAGCAAAAAAGGTATATCATTTTGACTAATTACCTACTCACACGTGTAACACTCACAACCTACATACCAAAA
>NW_019728526.1:0-104265 GCF_002891405.2 Cryptotermes secundus | reverse complement strand
ATTGACATTTCAGAACGTTCTCAAGTGCATGATATCACATTTATCTTCAACGACTATTACAATTTCCAACACTGACCGAAATATTCTCTTTCAGAATGTTCCCATTATTATCATTATTATGTTTTGAGACATATGTGAAGGATATGCATACACTTTATAAGAAAGGTATCCACCCCACAATAATACTGTTCAAATATTAGATAAGGAAATCACCAATTACGATCTGAACCTAAGAAAATATCATTCAACATTCTTCAGAGCATAAAACAACAAAAAAAACGAACACATCACGATGTTTCGACTAAACTAGAAAATACAATCCCAACAATGTCAGCTTTAAATACTTGTGCTTTCCTGTAAACAGTGTGATTATCTAAGCCGTTTAATAGATGGAAAGAAATTCATTCCCTGATGCTCTATACTACCTGCTAGCACAGGTAAGACTGGAACATTAGATGGCGAGGATGCAATCCGTAGCCTATCACACAGAAATACACATCTAACTAACAAATCACTTGCAATCATTCTTCATGCTATAACACATACTCTACACACCACTGTGCACATTTTACACTGTCACTGATCAGCATTGCCAGCACAACACCAATGACAACATGTGATTCACTTAGAATACCACCTTGTTATAAGCAAGAATTCTTCATGTAAACAAGATATGTACATAAAAGGGGAAACTATTGAATCCACTGTGGGTGAATGGATATCTTAACATTCTTGAAAACACTACAAAACCTCACCACACATCACTGTATATATTACACACAAAAATATAAAATCACAAGAGAGAATTTAAACTTCACTTCACACGCCACATTATTGTCACCAAAACAACATACATTATACCCACCACTCTCTGCCACACAGAACCAAGATATAAATTGAAAAAATAACTTCTTCAATGGGAACTAGAAATTCACTTTGCACCCTCTTCTTACAAGTACTCATATTAAAGCAAAAAAGGTATATCATTTTGACTAATTACCTACTCACACGTGTAACACTCACAACCTACATACCAAAACTACACCCTCCTTCTGTCATAACAGATATGCACTCATAAGAACTAAATCACTCGCAATCCATATAACCACAAAAACACATTTTGTGCAAATCACTGTACATACTTCACACGAGATTAATAACGGTGCAAGAATAACCTCAAAGACACATTGTTTGGCACTACACAAACACTATTCTTATTTTCCTTAAATACAAGATGTAACAAATCTTGCAATATAAAACACATAAACCATAACAAAACATAAATTATTAAGCAGGGCAACATGGCAAATGTTAAAGCTTTAGTGCCCAAGTAGGAACTGATGCATTGATCCTCAGTTTCTTGTTGCAATTGGTGAGGCACATATCCATTCCAAGTGAACAATTTCTCAGACTTCTTAAACTGAGCATGTGCTATGACATAAACTCAGCTTGTATTATTAAGGGTGTTTTTTTTTTTTTTTTGCAATTACATTGGATGGAAATTGTTGGAAATAAAAATGAAGCTATTTCTTCCTTACATTCACAAACACATTACCACCAATTTCAATCTGATGATATATTCATGTTTTAATGACCAGTGTCTCGTTTTTACTTGTTTTACCCATGAAAATACTCTACTGCTTGCTTGTCAAGATTAACTTTTGTAATGATACAAAGATCTTGTTCAGACACTGGGGAACCAAACTGCTCATTTTTTAAAGTCCCAACAATTATATCTTTCTTATCAGGTGAAAATACTATTGGATGTCCAAGTTTCCTGTTGAAATCATCTTTTAATTTGTAAGTTTTGAGGTTTTCACGGCGATGACAATGAAGAAAGTCGTCTTCTGGGTTTAGGCGATGTGTATTCTTCGTTTTGGCCAAAATGAAGAATACACAGTGCCTAAACCCAGAAGACGACTTTCTTCATCTTTTAATTTATTCTTAATGGTGCTTTCTGGTGTTTGATAATATTACACTATATGCATTTGTGATTTCATGCCAGTCCTGATGTCTTCTAACGACTGTTTAAGATCTTCTTCACTGCAGTTGGCAGGGATACCACCAGATACCAAGCAGCCTCTTGTATGTTCTTAGCAATTTGCCTTGTTCTTGTGTACCTGGCATAAAATAAGTCCAAACATACTTAATATTATATTCACTAAGGATTTCAATGATGGTGCTGTGGCATGTCGGCCGAATGCTAGGCAACAACTGTGAACTAAGCAAATACACAACAGCTGTTGTTAACAGCTCCTAAAACAGGCATGTTTTCACGAAAGCAACAATTGCATGACAACTGAATACAATAATAACAGGAAGCAGTTTCCTAGACAGTCTGTGCTGCATCAGTTAGTCCAGTATTACTGTAGACACCGTTAGCAGAAGATCAGTGAACACACAACAGACTGAGAAGACTTAAGTGTGTGTTCTAGTGAATTGGAAAGTGTGTGACTAAGTGACAAGGTTATAATTACTTGCAATCACACATCTGTAAGAGTTCAGTTAATCCAATTACCAATCCAGGACCCAACAATAGTCACACTCATACACATGATAACTGGTGTCAGAAATGGGATTAGGATTGGATTCGACCGAGTTATTGCATTGAAGACTGCAGGGGTTGGGTGTATTGTCATATTATAAAAATGGAATATATGACACACTATTGAAAGCTATACGAGAAATTATGGAAACACAGAAAGGTTCTCTAGCCTCCCTCCACTACGACAGAGACCATTCAAGAAAGAATAATAGCCAAGATGGATGCTATCAGGAAAGGATGGAAACCAATATGGATGCCTGGATAGAAGAAATGAAGGCTTGGTGATGGCAGCCTACCAAGAAACGGTGGAGGCAAATACAAAAGAAATGAAGTCCATAGCGTACCAACGGGAAGTCCCTAAAGAAGAGACAGCAGTAGAAACCATTCAGCACTGGAGGTCCAATATGGCGACTGGCATCGAGCCATAGGGTGCCACCAACAGCCGAAGAAATGGACCCAGGATAACGGTGGATGCTGGAAGAAGTTGGCCATCACCCGCAGACAGATGATCCACCATGCAGGAATGATGGTGTAAGAGACATGGTCATGAAAGACCAACAGTCGAGAAGAAACAATGGAAAGGTCCAGAATGCAACCACGAAATAAAGAACCAAGGCGCAAGATGGAAACTACATCTGAGGAAGGGAAACAACATCCAGTAGGAACTTCAGGAAGACTGTTGAGCTGGAGATCAAAAAGCAAATGGTTGGATCTTTGATTGGATTACAGGAAGTGATTGAACATTGTGGAGGGGTCGGTCCCCTCTGGAAAAAAAGAAGGGACGTCCAAAGCACAGCCGTCAGAAACAAAGGAATGGCGTTATGCCTGTAGGCTATTTGCCCCTATTTGTGACAAATAGCCTTAAGGAAGGAGAAATGTGGCAGTGGCATGTAGATCTGGTGCTAGGGCAATGACCATGAAATACACAAATATTCAACATCCGTTGTTAAGTAATGGCTCCACGACCATGTCAGCTCACAGATGTCAGTGAGGTTGTCAGCCTTATGCGCCAACCACCCTTTAGCCCCATGAAGATTCCTGATACTCATTTCTATTATAGGCTGAGTCAACCCCAAGGCCACAGTGCAGCTGGAAGGATTAGGTCAATTAAAAATCCAATTACTTCATTGGCAAACAAACCTGTGACCTTCTGGCTTTTAGCATAGTGCCCCAACTAAATATGCGACTGCATGCCCCCCATAACACCAATGCAAACCTCAAATTCTATATGCATTATATGATCTACCAAATTTTCAAAAAGTTATTAAACTTTCCTTCAGAGGTCATTCAATAATAGGAAGAAGATATAAACACTTTCATGTGCCAAGGTTGGAAATGATAGTTAATACTGAAGCATTCCAAGCGTTTAAGCTACGAAGAATTAATAGCTCATCATTAACATGAAGATGTTGTTAAAAGCAGTGATAAGCAGACATACAAAAGTGTGTATTGGTTTCTGTTCACACAACAGCGGAGAAAGGAAACTGTACATGAGTTTCTGTTCAGATGTAAGTAGGACTTCTTAATTTCACATCCACAAACTTCAACTTCAGACTACACCTCCTACAAGTCAGATGGTGCTAAATAAGATTACATAAAAGAAAATATGGCTATCAGATACAATATACACAATGGTACTTACAGAAAGAAACCCTCTTCATTGCATTATGATCTACTGAACACATTCTGCTAGTGCTTGCCACCATTAGGAGCTCTGCATATCATCCCGCAACTATTACTTTGCAGAGCACACATCAGTGTAATGTAAGTGTGTGGGCACATGAATTTGATAAGCAGTTAGAATAGATTTTAAGTACTGTTTCTGGTACTGTTATGTGCTTATTAAACATGTAAAAGTCCAAAATAACCACTCTCTACACATGAACATATCAGTGTTCTTCTTTGGTGTAAATGAGAATGACTTACATTTATGATACACTCAAGCAATACAACAGTATTCCCAGTCTCTCATGAACTGTATAAAATCTTATGCAATAATTCATAATGAGCATAAAAAATAGCTGCATTCAGTGTTCCATT
Organism: Cryptotermes secundus; assembly: GCF_002891405.2. Classification (NCBI taxonomy): domain Eukaryota; kingdom Metazoa; phylum Arthropoda; class Insecta; order Blattodea; family Kalotermitidae; genus Cryptotermes; species Cryptotermes secundus. The sequence goes on along the minus strand of NW_019728526.1, from coordinate 99,680 downwards.
TAAAACACCATATTTTTGTAAATTTTTGGTCAATAAGTAAAATACTCTCATGCTTCACCCTTTGTCTAGTTCAATACATGGTATCAATTAAAAATCTCAATCACACCTCAGCTCTATTAATCTACACTATCAGAATTTGTAAAAATGAAAATATGTACCGTGCAGTACTGAATCGATTACACAGACAGGTCTCTTGAAAATGTACAGAATAAGTCCATAATTTAAACCTTCAAAATATATAATCATTTGTTAACTATAGATCCCACGGTAGAAAAATCAGAATTTCAATTCCTGTGATATAGGGGCGGAATACCAGTTCTAACAGAAATTTACTTAGGGAAATTACGGGAAAATCACATAAATTCAGCTCTACAATTAAGAATGAGCAGAAAGGGAAATTCAATTCAAATTTCCCAACTGTGTAGAGCTGCAGCATAAATAATTAAGGTCGCAAAGATGTTACCTTTCATACTGGACTCAAATATTCAAGATAAATTGTACTGAATGCGCGCAAAAAGACCCTAACCTTATTCTTTGAACGCTGCCGTCCTCTGTCCAAGGCACAATTCCCGATCTCGAGCTCAGACTTAGCGTCAATATTTAGGTCTCCTAACATAAATTCTGAATTAACACTATATAATTCAATATCATTTATACTGTCAATAATGATACTCTATATTAAACCACGCAATGAACACCACTAACAACATTCAAACTTCTACCCATGATGCCTATGTACACCTGGGGTTTGAACTAGAACATGCTACCAACTACGGATTGTCACCAACATACGTGTATGAAAATTCCCAGCTCCGTGGAACCAATGTATGCTCAACGATAATCTGTCGGCATGAACACTATTAGAGTTACACACGCTTTCTCCCGGGATTCACGAATTCGGTGCTATTGGGCGCATCCAGATATTTTAAGACGAAATGGAAAGCTTATTCTAATGCTATTAAGAAAGACATTCATTCAAGCGGCATGTACACTTCATTGCAGGAAGTGTTTAATGATTACTACTTAACACATGGTATTTCTGTCTAAAATTACTTATTTACTTACTTACTCATGGAGCTGAGCCCTTCTGGAGGAGTCGCCAATTCTGCAGCTACCCAAGAATTTCCAAGCATTTTATGGTACCCCAAGGTTCATTCACGTGTTCACAAGAGCCCTCCACTGGTCCCTATCCTGAGCCAGATCTATACAATTCATACCATCCCATCCTATCTCTCTAAGATCCACTCTAATATTGTCCACCATCCTACGCCTTGGTCTTCCCTGTGCTCTCTTTCCTTCTGGCTTTCCCACCAATATCCTATACACATTCCTCGTCTCCCCCATTCATGCTACATGACCTGCCCACCTCATCCTCCTTCACTTGATCATTCTAATTATACTTGGAGAAGAGTACAAGTTATGAAGCTCCTCATTATGCAGTTTTCTCCAACCTCCTGTCACTTCGTCTCTCTTCGGTCCAAATATTCTCCTCTACACCCTGTTCTCAAACACCCTCAGTCTATGTTCCTCCCTTAATGTCAGAGACCAATTTTCACACCCATACACAACCACAGGCAAAATTATAGTTTTGTATATTCTAATTTTTATGTTTTTGGACAACAGACAAGAAGACAAAATTTCTGGACTGAATGGTAGCAAGCATTACCCAAGTTCAATCGCCTCTAATTTCCTCCTGAATCAGGTTTCGATCTTTTATCATTGTTCCCAAATATCTGAACTGTGCCACATTTTCAAAACATCTGTTTCCTATATTTATGTCATGATTTTGCCCTGCATTTTGGTGATGAGACGGTAACATATACTTAGTTTTCTCTGTGTTTACTTCTAGACCAACATCTTTACTTGCGTCAATTAAAGTTATTTCTATCTAAGATGATGGAAATATTTTAAAGAACTTGTTTCAGAAATAGTGACCTCAAAAATATGCTTTTTGTCCTGTAAAATGAGTATTTCCTTCATATTTTTGTTACTGTGAACAGAATCAATATATTTACTTCTTGATGCAAATGTAAACCTGGAGATGCAGATGAAGGTTGATTCTTGAGCATTCTATGGAGATTAATAAGCAGAAATACTTAGACCTCAGAGTGAAATATGCATAATTCACCTATCGAAATTAGTTCTTGAGAGTAAAGTTTTGTGTCAGTCCAAATTAGGATAGTCATTGACTAATTTGTTCCAATTAGGTCCTTTGGAATTAATTACATTCAGCCTATAATCAGTTAATTTCTATTTCACAGTTATTGATGTTTGTTCATTAAGAGCAACAATTTTTTCCAGTTTCTTTGGAGTACTCAACATTTTCACACTCACAAAAACAAAAATAATCCCTGGGTTCAAAATCTACACACACTTGTGGAAGACATGAGCTGTCAACTGATGAAGCAGCAACCTTATCCATCAGAACAGGTTCCTATTAGTCAAGATCATGCTTTCACAGAAACCTGTGGTAAACAACCCAATTTTGACTATCTACAACCAAAAGAATTTGATTTTTACCCAAACAAGCGCTTAATTTGCACATTTCTTTTGATTTTTACCCAAACAAGCGCTTAATTTGCACATTTCTCTATATCTATTTTCTACTACTGGAAGGCAACACACACACACACACACACTATCTGGATCAAGCCTTTATTTGCATTCCAATATATTGCTACATATTATTTCTTTGGCCTTCATAATAAAGTTCTGAAATCTGGATTGTCATATATATATATATATACACAACACTTCTATATGTTACATGAAAACAGGAGAGAAAAACTCCACAACTGTTGCTCCATGTTATCACACTTCGGTGCTATTTGCGAAGAGGCTGCTAATGGCACTACTGTAGCACCTGGAGTAGGCAGTGACATTACTGCTGACATCTCACCTGCAAAGAACACATCTCATTAGCCTGTTCTGAAGGCAGAGAGAGCATTAAAGTATTACGCGGCTGAACGTAATAAATACATGTATGTCATGGAGCGAAGTTATGATTCCACAGAGTAAATGGTAAAGTTGTTCTGTACTTAATTAAGCACCATGCCATGAAGATGTCTGGAGAAGCTCCACCATTCTTAACCTCTGTACTTGATAGATGTGAGTGGTCACCTTCATGCCCCAGTCACTTCAACTCCAGTACCCATTAGATGGATGGTTGGAAGGGCCCCAGAGCCGGTGTGGATGCTCTGGAGTAGAGATTAATCTCCTGCTAGTAATCAAACTCCAGCCATCCAGCCTGAAGCCTGTCACTATACCCACTGAGCTACCCTGGCTCCCTATCATGTACAGTGAAGTCCATTTTAATTCCAAATATTATGTCCGGGAAGTATGGTGGATGGTACAGCACTTCCCAGCCTCATCGATCGAACAGATCAGCCACAGCTTGTGCCGCATGCGGCCGAGCATTGTCCTGCAAAATGATGGGTGGGTTCTGCAGAAAGCGTCGCCGCTTCTTTCTCAAAGCTGGTCGCACGTTGTGTTCCAAAAATTAACAGTAATACTGCACATTGACGGTCTGCTGTCGGGGATCACTCTCCAGTAATGCGGAAAGAGCAAACACCACTTCTTCACAGACACTAGGATGACCTGGCCGACACATGTCTGCAACATTTTGGCGTCCCTCATTGTAGGCTTTTGCCCACATTGCCACTGCTCTGTAAGGCAATGCAGATTCCCCGCAAGCCTCTTGAAGACCTTGATGACATTGTCGTGCTGTATGGCCTCTGGCACATTCAATCTTTATCCAACTCCGTTGTTCCTGCTTCGAAAACATCGTGACAACACTACATTAGACCGCCAGCTAACACGAGGCTCTGTTCTTCTCGTCACTGCGCATGCGCGTGATGTGGGAAGGGGAGTCCATTTGCTCTGAGGTGAGGTAGGTATGTAACTAACGTGTGGTATTAGCGACATTATTTGGTTCCGTTGCATGGCGTCTCTACAGCAGTATTGCCACTATTAAAGTTCCAACTCTCGTAGGTTACCAGGTAACACGCCACAATATATATTCCCCCACGATCTCTCATGGATTCCCTAGCGACCTTTCGCGGAGCCCTAGGGTTACGGGGAACCCTAGTTGAGATTGAATGCTCTGCCTAATCAGTCGACTTTCCGTTAAACAATATGAGAATAGAATTTATATCGGCAAGGAACAAACACTGTGGCATCTAAAACTGCCTCAAAAACAATTTCTTGCTACATGAGGTATCAATTGCTTTCCCACAAATTATTATATAAGCTGGCTACTGACAAAAACTGAGTTCAGTTTTATCACTGGTTTAGTTCGTAGTCTGTCCAGGACCATTTGCTAGCCGAGTTTAGCTGAGAAAGCATAGTTTCCGCCTGAATGAGAAAAGGGATTTGTATTAGAGACGAAAGTAAAAACACCATGGCCAATGGTCTATGTCAGGCATGTCCAACTTCAAACAGGTTGTGATTGACATATTAGCGTCAAAACTGCCAGTGATCTACCACCCCTTCCTATCGTTGTACCTCGCTTTAAGCAAAAATATTGGTAAAAATAACACGATACTTGATGTTTGTTGTAAAAGCAACATATATTGAAAGTACAGACTACTTTAATACGTATTTCCCCTTCAAAATCTGAATATAATCATATTATATTACAAGTGAATTCACATGCTTTTCACGTATAATTTCCTTATAGGCCTATGAGATCGATCAAAAAACGTTCCGCGATCGACGCGTTGGACATGCCTGGTCTATGTAAATTTGCATCTGGATTGTGCTTTTCTAGTCATGCTATCCTCCAAGGAGTAGAACACGAGGCAAGTGGTGGGTAACACTGGTCATCTTGACCTTTCAACTGTTCATGAGCTAACTGGGCATCTCTTCATAAACAGGGCAAGGTGAGACATAGTCTCTTAATACTGAGACTGTCAATAGTCCATTATAACGGGCAGATGTTAGATAAGGAAAATTGTATATTTCAGCATACCACTGTATTGAGGCATCATCCTATTTTGTATTAATGTATAAAAGTAAAAAGTAAAGCTATCCCTGTAACACGCCGTGAAGGCCCATAGGGTTGTGAGACGTTGAGGGTCCCACATTATCTAGATAATCGGCTCAAAGATGGCGGTAAGGTTGTCAGCCCTACGCGCCGGCCGCCCATTTTTTCCCCCCTTGGCACTACAGCCCCAGTGGGCCCAGGCCTACCTCCACGAACTTCTCCGTTCACTTCGGTTTTTCTAGATCTTACACATGCGGTAGGACTCCTTGGGCGGGTGATCAGCTCGTCGCAAGACCTCTACCTGTACACAAATACAGAAAAACGCACGCACACAAACTAAACATCCATGCCCTGGGTGGGATTTGAACCCACGATTCCGGCTTCCGAGCGAGCGAAGACAGTGCATGTCTTAGACCGCTCGGCTACCGTGACCGGCCGGCCGCCAATTACTCCCCAGGAAAACTATTTAATTAATTCCTGGTACTCATTTCTGTTAGAGGCTGAGTCAACCCCAGGGCCATAGTGCGGCCGGAAGGATTAGGACAATTGAAAAAAATCCAATGACCTCATCAGGACTTGAACTCGCGACCTTCCGACTTGTAGCATAGTGCCTCAACCAACTACGCTACCGCGTGCCCCCATTTTTTAGTAATGTATCCGTAAAGAATACAACTTTAAAAAGACATTAGGAATATAATATTATATTTAAGCATCCTGTTGCACTCTACACGATAAATGATACAAACTCCGTCCTAAGTGCAAACAATATACATTTATATGTCTTTGATCTTGTTCTTTCTACACTACATGTTTCGGCCTCTATCGGCCATCATCAGGTGTATACTCTTAACGTTGCTGCCACACTGAACCCAGTCTAAAACTTAACATTTAAAAACACAATGTCACGTTCTTCGTATTATCAACATCTACATCGTTGATATGTGTCTGGTATGTAGATTATGTTGCACACGTCAAACCCGATATTCTTGTAGTAGCACTCTAAAAATCTTTAGTTATTATGTTTTTAAAATCTTTTAAAATTTTCTCTAAATTTTAAATTTAAAATTTAAAATTCTTAGGGTTACTCGCCCTATGTCTAAGTGCTGGAGCGGCTAGTTCTTGTTTTCACACTGTACAGGTGTTATCTGTAATATACAAATATTCGTATTATTATTTTATGTACGTAATATTTTCTGTACGTAATATTTTCTTATGTGTGTATATTGTTATTTGTACTTACTTAATGTAGTCTTCTTGTGTGAACGCCGCTGCTTGTCTGTACTACGTGTGTTGTCTGCTGTATTGTGTGCTGTGTTTTATGCTAGTGAGTGTAGGGGGGAATGGGTAGTGGGGAGAGAGAGGTACCGTTAGTCTGTGTAGATTTCGTGTATCGTTTGAAATATGGGATTGTGTGTTTCTATGTGTGTATCATTCATGTGTAAGCCTTTCTTACTTATTTTATATATATGGTATTTCTCTAATGTATTTAAATGTCTGCCCTTCTTTCCCGTTGTTACAACTTCCATTACATCTGTTATTGTTCCGTATGCATGTCCTGTATTTAGTATGTGATTTGAGTACCCGGAATTGCTATCATTATTTCTAATATCATGTATATGTTCTTTATATCTAGTGCTAAATGTTCTGCCTGTTTGCCCAATGTATTTCAATGGGCAATCTACACATTTCATTTGGTATATGCCACTTGTATTGTATTTATANCCAAGGCCCACCCGCGTGTACTGTACGAGATGAAGAAAATCGGCATAATTTTCAGACGACCCCTGCCTGTGCTGTTGGCACACCTGGGCTCCATATGTTAGCCGTGCTTTAGCTCAGGCGGTTAGTCCCCGGCGTCTCATCCAGACGGCGCACATTCGGTCCCATTTCACTTCATGAGAGATTTGTGGGGCTGGGGAAGATTTTACAAAGTATTTTCATATTCCTTACCAATTAAAATTCCATCAAATACTATTTCCCTTTTTTTTTTCACCAACGTATCTGTAAATAGCACAAATTTAAAAAGACGTTAGGAATATGTAGTTCGTTAAAAATGCATTTCAGTGCTATGACATTTCAAATTAGTAAAATGCTCGTAGGCCTTTACGTAGTACATAAATTTACACATTAAAAGTGAATGTTCACACTCCTCAAATTGTCTTAGTTTCACATGTATTTTTAACTAATTTACGTATATTCACAACTTGTTTCGGCCTGATTGGGCCATCATCAGGTGAATTCTCTCCTCGAGTGAGACCACTGCACTGTATTTGTGTCCCGTGCTTCTCTCGTGCACGTTATTTTACTTCATGCTAGTTGTTAAATTTCATTTTTATCCAGCTGTTTTGCGGCTGTTATCAGTTTGTTGTCGTGATTACGTTCAGTACATTGGTAAAGCACAATGGGGACACTGACATAAGGAAACAGGACAACAAACTGATAACAGCCGCAAAATAGCTGGATAAAAATGAAATTTAACAACTAGCATGAAGTAAAATAACGTGCACGAGAGAAGCACGGGACACAAATACAGTGCAGTGGTCTCACTCGAGGAGAGAATTCACCTGATGATGGCCCAATCAGGCCGAAACAAGTTGTGAATATACGTAAATTAGTTAAAAATACATGTGAAACTAAGACAATTTGAGGAGTGTGAACATTCACTTTTAATGTGTAAATTTATGTACTACGTAAAGGCCTACGAGCATTTTACTAATTTGAAATGTCATAGCACTGAAATGCATTTTTAACGAACTACATATTCCTAACGTCTTTTTAATTTGTGCTATTTACAGATACGTTGGTGAAAAAAAAAAGGGAAATAGTATTTGATGGAATTTTAATTGGTAAGGAATATGAAAATACTTTGTAAAATCTTCCCCAGCCCCACAAATCTCTCATGAAGTGAAATGGGACCGAATGTGCGCCGTCTGGATGAGACGCCGGGGACTAACCGCCTGAGCTAAAGCACGGCTAACATATGGAGCCCAGGTGTGCCAACAGCACAGGCAGGGGTCGTCTGAAAATTATGCCGATTTTCTTCATCTCGTACAGTACACGCGGGTGGGCCTTGGAAATTGCCTTTGCTTCTCTTCATTAAGAATATAAAGTAAGTGACTGTAAGATACAGATGCGCCGGTCACGGTAGCCGAGCGGTCTAAGGCATGTACTGTCTTCGCTCGCTCGGAAGCCGGGATCGTGGGTTCGAATCCCACTCAAGGCATGGATGTTTAGTGTTTGTATATGTGCGTTCTTCTGTGTTTGTGTACAGGCAGAGGCCTTGGGACGAGCTGATCACCCGCCCAAGGAGTCCTACCGAATGTGTAAGATCTAGTAAACCAAAGCGAAACGGAGAGTTTCATGGAGGTAGGCCTAGGCCCAAATTGGGGCTGTAGCGCCACAGGAAAGAAAAAAGATATAGATGCGCCGGTCACGATAGCCGAGCGGTCTAAGGCATGTACTGTCTTCGCTCGCTCGGAAGCCGGGATCGTGGGTTCGAATCCCACTCAGGGCATGGATGTTTAGTTTGTGTGCGTGCGTTTTTCTGTGTTTATCTACAGGTAGAGGCCTTGCGACGAGCTGATCACCCGTCCAAGGAGTCCTACCGAATGTGTAAGATCCAGAAAAACCGAAGTGAACGGAGAAGTTCATGGAGGTAGGCCTAGGCCCACTGGGGCTGTAGTGCCAAGGGAGGGGGGGGGGAATATAGATGCGGATTCTTCCTGTCATTTTGCATTCTTCAGGCTGATGCTCATTACATCGAACGAATCCGATATTTTGAAGTGCCAAAAATGTTCTCCTTTTCACTTTAGTCAGCCAGTGATTTCACCATTCCTTTTTGCAATGTGCTTACGCATCGAAGCCAGCAGTGACGCTTGGAAGAGCCACTCCTTCGGACCGTTTTCCAACAGCTCTGTGATAGGATGTTATCAGCACACACACAGACTCAGGGATTTACAGAACTGGCATTATGTTGCAGCGACACACAGACCAATGGGATGAGATTTAAATATGTTATTGCGACAAACAGGATATAAAGAGAAATCAGTTAAACGAAATAGGACTCTATTCGGTGTGCTACGGCGAAGCACAATCTTTTTAAACAAGTTTTAGTATTAGAATAAGACACTTCACCCTCCGAAAATATTCGTCACATAACTAATACGTGAAGGGAATGCTTATCTTATCGAGCTGTTGTCCCATAGAAAGTAAACTGTACGTTTTATTGTAAGGATAAGCAGTAACGTGATTCTCTGAATCCTCTCGATTCACGCGGACAGTCCCGCATAGGACCACGTATTTATTGCTGAGCAGAATTTGCCTTTTGATCAGAAGACTGGTTTTAGTTAAAGAAGAAGAGGAAATGATGTCTGTCAGAAGAGTGTTGTGTGTGTTGGTTATTATTGCCTGCTACAGAAATATTTCAGCAGTTGGTAAGTTATATTGGGCACGTTCCAAAAATTAGACTAATATTTTAGAGACATCTAAGCCGGGGGTTCCTTAAATTTTGATCAGTGACGGTCCATCAGATGGCCCGTAGAATTATACAGTCCATATAGTACTGTATGAAGCGTAATAAATAAAATAATTTGCATTAAAACGTTATGAATATTTTGGGACTTGTTCTCACAGCGGTGGTTATTACAAGCTATATCTCCTGGGATATAACTCTGTGTAGTCTGGTGGAAGTCAACCGACATTTCGGGGGAACACGTCTCCGTTTTCGAGGTTCAAGAATAAGCCAAGCAAGAAATCAGCGTGGAAACAGGTGGCGCGAAGTTGGAGGAGACATGTTCCTCCGCAACGTCGATTAACTTTCAACGGACTACACGGCGTTATATTCCATAAAATATAACACTTCGTGGTATGGATATCGTTTAGAAAAATTTACTTCACATTGCTGGATATAAAACAGTTGTTTATGGTAACTTTACCTCTAATTTTTCTCCTATTCTCAGAAAGAAGAGCAATTACGTGCCCTTTATTGCTAAGGGGATGTCATGATAGCTGAGTGGTTCTCGGTCCGCTGGTTGAGAAACACCGGTCTAAGCGAGTGTTTTTACTTTAGTGTGTTTTGGCGTCCTGCCCAGTTAGCTTCGATGGCTTCGATGCTCTGAAGTTTCCCCAGCCTCCGAATTTTTAAATGATTTCACACCGTGCGAATTTATTTATTAGCTCAGAATGCACAGTGTCGAATGACGGTATGATTAACTACTGAACTGGCAAGGGTTTAGAAGGAAGTGATTATGCTTTAATTTGAGATAGGCCTTTGTGGTTTCAGTCAAGGAGAGAACGAGGAGTGTTCATAGCCCAAAATTAGGCCGAACTGTAGAGTGATATTCTGCAAACAAGTGAAGAAATGTACCGTGATATTGGTGGACACACTTACAAACATTCGCTGAGCTGTTCCATTACTATCTGCTTAATATTTCTCTACATTCAAACACATACAGCGATTTTTTTTAGATACACATTTCCATAAGAACGATCACGCAGCAGTACAGAACAAAATTACGTACTTACGGTCTGCATTATTTGTCTTGTACAATTATGGAGTTCATACACACTTAGACATGATATGATCATAAGTAAGCTAGTGAAGATGGACCGCGCTATAGCTCAAGCGGTTAGTCGCTGGCTTCCCGAGTCTGGTCAAGTGGGATTTGTGGCGGGCAAAGTAGCGCTGGGGCAGGTTTTCTCCGAGTATTTCGGTTTCCCCTGCCAATCTTTATTCCACTAATTGCCCCACAATCACCCTCACTTATCATATGGGGCTGGTACAATAGGCCAGAAGTGGGCGCAGTACAAGGGACTTAGTCTTACCACACTAGCAATAAAAAAAAAAGCTAGTGAAGAGACTGTCAACTAGTTTCGATTTCCGAACGGTTTTAATTCCATCTATACCGACCGAGCGACCGCCGCTTGTCGGCGAAGTTAATGCCAACTTTTGCAGACAGAGTGTTCAGTGGTCAGCGCAACGGATCCCCACGGCCGTTAATCTCGGTTTTCTAGACCGGAGCCGTTATTTCCTTGAAATAGCTCCTCAATTATCCTCACAAGGATGAGTGTACCCCAGGAGAGACCCTCTACTTCTCAGAAAATCTGGTAGCGTCGAGAATCGAGCCCAGGACCTCTGGATCTGTAGCCAAGAACTCTGACCACTAGACCACAGAGGCGATCGGTATAGTTCGCTTGCGGACTACAGGCCACGGAGTTCGTTTCTTTTCAGTACATCACGTACAGAACAGCTGTGGGACCCTCATGGAAAATCTTTCACCGAGAGTAAAGAGGATGGAGAGAGAAGATTTACACTCCACGTCCCCACTACATATTTATGGTATATGAAGTGCTTGGGCCAGTGTTTCTCAAAGCCTGTGCTGCGTAATTTAGTTTTATTTTTTATTATCATTTTTTATTGGTCTCTTTACTGCCATAACACACAAGCTCAACCCAATATAATAGTTTTTATACTCAGAAGCTTAATGAACACTCTGGTATTCAAAACTTTTCCGAGGGAGGATCCTCGGACCCCCTGGTCTTATGCGGAGTGTGTTGCATACCCCACAGACCCCCCCCCCCACCCAACACACGTTATGCTGCCATTTTCAAAACTGGAATAAACTCTTCTGCAGGTGGAACAAGGCTGGCAGACACTTGATTAAGCAGAGCAGGAAATTCATTTTTATATTAACATAAATTTCCTTTTTTTAAATAAAGCAGCTGCCTCGACTGGAAGATAGAGCACAATGTTCTATTCGGATTCATCAGCTTCCGAGAACTATCTCAGCAAAGGGACCGTATCGAAGAATCTCGCATGACTTTGAATGGAACTGTGAAATACCGAAATTAATTTTCTGTGCTCCGTAAAGTCTTGGATAAAGCAAAATACAACGTAAGGAGTAGTGGATATTCTATTGAAATTATGTAGTTGCGCACTTCACGAAATACTTAAAAATACTAAAAGTACTTTCATTCAAAGTTAGGTGAGATCTCGTTAAACGAGGTCACCTGTTCGAAGCCACTGAACGCGTTATGAATTCGCTATCCCACGTGCGCAAGTCGAGCGTAGTTGTGTTAACGCTTGTATCGACCACCAGTAGTTTATTTTTATAGCGAGAAGAAACATATATCTTGTGATCTTTCTTTTAATGCACACTTCTGAACAAAATCGTGTTCTTATATTTTCTTTTGCCGTTTGCTTACTATTACCGCAAACTCTTAGCGAAATACAATGCAAATATGACCCTCCATTCCTGAGCAGCCACATCAACTCGAAGTGAATTTATATGCGCAGTAAATGAATGTTAACTTATTATATAGGAGGCGACGAAAAGGGAAGTCTCAAATCTGAGACAGTGAAATGTGGTCGCCAGTCCCAAGGGACTCGGACTCGAGAAAGACCGCGCTGGCAAGAGCCAGCAGCATGTACAAAAGACAGACCCGTCCTCTCGTCAGAGAGAGCGCCTCACAAAAGCAAACCGTAAGTGTCAAACGGTAATAATTAACATCTGGTCATGAGCCCCAGATGGGGCTCGACACCAAGACTTAATGACTGACTGACTGACCTCAGTCGCAATGCGACTTTGACTTTTGCTTTGGTTCAATTTTGAATTTTGAGCTCTCGGTAGGAGACAGCCACGGGAAGTCAGTAGAAGACCTGTGAAAACTTAAATCGTGATTAGAACATTTTATTCATGTATAATATTTGGAGTTTGTGGTTCAGTGGGACTGTAATAGTTCCTAGGTTTAGTTGTGGTTCCAAGAGAGGACCAGTGTGTGTGTAATTTTTTTTTCACTTAATGGCTGGTGGAGTCCATCTGGGTACACTCGGCACGGCGGCCATTGATTTGTCTATTGTAGCCTGCCCCGGGTGATTATGATGATGGAGAATTTGGTGGAATTAAGATTGGCAGGGGAAACCGAAGTACTCGGAGAAACTCCTCCCCAGTGCCACTTTGTGCACCACAAATCCCACTTTACCAGACCCCGGGATCGAACCCGGGCCGCCGCGGTGGGAAGCCAACTACTAACCGCTTGAGCTATGGCGCGGCATCACAGTGTGTGTGTAAATCAGCGATATCTCTGTATTTAAATGTGATTAAGAAAGCTTGTAACCAAAGTGCTAATAAATCCAATCATCCTAACTAGAACCCGTTTTTTTTCGTCGCGTGTACTACCCTACACGTGAAAATATATTGCACATTTCTCTACGTTCGAAATCATGGTGTATATTTTTGTATATTTTTCCACGCTATGAAATCTTAGCGTTCGTTTCCGTGTGTTATTCTACATTATGATATCCTGTGTTCATTTCTGCCACACTGTTTCAAAATAAAACGAAGAAATAGCTACATGGAGTATAGTTCTTCATGGGAAACCAATAATTTCCTACGTAGAGAAGAAATTCTGTTCGATTTATAGAAGCTGAATTTCGTTACTGTGTTCACAAGAGCTAGATACTGGACCGAATCCTGAATCAGATCAATCCAGTCCACACCCTTCCAGTCTATTTCCTTAAGATGCGGCTTAAAAGTACCCTCCCATCTAAGTGTAAGTATCCCAGGTAGCTTTCTCTCTTCAAGCATTTCGATTTCTTTTTCTTTTTTCTTTTTTTTGTTGCATTTTTCATCCCTCCCGTGTGTGATACATGTCCCGTCTATCTCATCTTCCATCCTTCAGTCACTGTTAAAATATTTGGTAAACATTACAACGTATGAAGGTCCTCATGATGTAACTTTCCAAATCCTCACATTTTTCCACCTTACATTCAAATATCCTTCTTAACACCGCGTTTCCAAACACCTAAATATACGAGTATGTTCTTTCCTTAGATCGAGAGACTCACCTATGCAAGTAACAGGTAAAGTCACAGACTGTTGAACGAATGAGGAAGGTATTGAAATATGTGAGGAACTTACTGTCGCCAACAATTAAAATGATTATAAAGTAAGAGATAGACTGTCTCTATGGTATAGTAGTCAGAGTTCCTGTCTACTGTAACGGCAGCAACCACCGCCAGGTCCCTCAACCAGACCCCCTTCTTTCCTTTTCCCCCTCTCCACATGCCCTACGCTTGCGCCCTTCATCCTTTCACCAGGGACTGAGAGGCTCGTCTGAACACTGGAGGGCCATTCTGCTGCACGCCGTGGAAGAGTCTGGTCTCGACCCCAAATTATTTTTTGGAATTTTGGTTTACTAAATTAACGGCGGAGTTGGTGGACGCTTGTACGTTGTGCCGTCCTTATCTGGGGCAGTTTGTATTTTTCTAATCAATTATATAATTATATTATTATATTCATTTGGTGTCTGTACTGTTAATATAGTTTCCTATCCCAAACCACATTTCGGTCCTTGGGCTTTGGTACGTTTCACTACAGAGACAGAGGTCCGGGTTTGATTCCCGTCCCTACCAGATTTTTTCTGAGAAGTAGTGTGTCTTGGACGGAGTCCACTCAGCCTCGTGATGATAATTGAGGAGCTATTTCAAGGAAATAGCGGCTCCGGTCTAGAAATCCGAAATTAACGGCCGTGGAGATTCGTTACGCTGAACACTCGACACCCTATATTCACTAAAGTTGGCACTACGCTGACAAGCGGCGATCGCTCGGTCGGTATAGTTAGCTTGAGGACTAAAACCACGGAGTTTGTTTATAAAGGAAGAGATAGAAATACCATATAGACTGAGTGTGTGATAGTCTGATGGCATCGCATTACGTCTGTAAATGTACGGGACAAAAAGCAGAAGGAAGATGGAGGTGCTGGGAAAAGTAGATTTATGAGCGATAGTAACAATAAGACGGAAAATATCCTGCTTCAAATCAATTTAGCGGAAAGGAGAAACAATATCTTTTAAAATCATAAACGATACTCTATGGTGTATACAGGTAAACTGTGATGTTAACATAAAACACATTTTAACTGACTTGAAAGTTTGCTTTTTGCACACGTCCATGTGAATTTTGTGCATGAAAGTAGGCTGTTTACACAAATTCGAAGGTTGCCGTGATAAGATCGTCCAACAGTCTGTGAAGCACTGTAAGTCCGTTATCTCAGTTCTCTTCCGGCGTTATTTACCTGGTTGACGACACTTCGTACACATGAAGAGCGAGAAGATAACCATGCTGTGTCAATAATGGAGCGCCCTACCCTTGTTGGTCCGATTGGAGTGACCCTTGTATTCTGGAGGTATCTCTCTTTGAATCTCGGCCAAGGCATCGTCTATTCTGACTGAGGTCTACCATTATTATTATTATTATTATTATTATTATTATTATTATTATTATTATTATTGGAGGGGGTGGGTTTCCCCATGCACCGCGACTAATAGTCTATTGTACGTCCGCTTTTGATATGCTACCAGTCGCCATACCCTTCCTATACTGGTGCTCGCTATCAGCCCCGTTCAGCCAGCGAGGCTGGCAGTGGTACCCGATACTTCCCCATCTACAGGAGGCATTGGAAACTACTTGGGCTGGAAACTTTTGCCTAATTTTGCTCAGAGGTCTCCTAGAGACATTAGGATCTCTTACGTGCCGTAAATCTACGACACGGGACCCACGGCTTAAAGTCCCTCCCGTAGGACTTGTTCCCTGAATTGTTCCGCCCTTAGAAATTCCTCCGCCGGGTTTGAACACGCGTACCTTGAGTCATGAGGTGGGAACGTTACCCCTAGATTACGGAGGCCGCTGAGGTCTACCATAGTCACTCCAGTAGAATGCCTGTATACTACTCTCAAGCCGGACCACGAGTGGCTTCTTCAATAGTTTTTTCAGTTCATCCATTAATCAATAGCATCTTATCATTCAAGAGTAGCTAGTAGTGCCGTTATATAAGCTACAAACAGACTCATCTGTCAGTGAACAAAGATATGGTGATTTCATAACTTCGTAGTTATGGTCACACTAAGCCAAAGCTTAGGCCGCACCGTAGCTCAAGCGGTTAGCCGCTGGCTTTCCACTGTGGCGACCCGGGTTCGATCCCGGGTCTGGTCAAGTGGGATTTGTGGTGGACAAAGTGGCGCTGGGGCGGGTTTTCTCCGAGTACTTCGGTTTCCCCTGCAAGTCTTCATTCCACCAAATTCTCCATCATCATAATCACCCGGGGAAGGCTATAATAGGCCAATCAGTGGCCGCCGTGCCGAGTGGACCCAGTTGGACTCCACCCCCAACGAATTATAAAAAAAAAAAACTTTCCTAAGTTATTTAATAGGTGCTTTGTGCAATGAAGTGAATAATTTCACGCACTGTTAAGAGGTAGGTCTACTTTTCATAAAGCACCTTATTCGACAAGATTCGCAAACCCACTCTTTTAAAGGAGGGGAGAGAAATACCATAGTTTTTGGGGGGGGGGGAATGGAAGGACACATTCAGAGGGTGCACAGAAGCAAATACTGGGCCGCATGCGGCCAGCGTGTCATCAGTTGTGTAGCGCTGCCCTTAATCTTCAGTGTTGAATGTTAATTTATCTCCTAAGGTTGCACATCGTACTGACATGCTTTGTAAGATTTTAATGGGTAACATTTGGAGTACATCGGTAGGAAAATTGGTCGAATTCTACTCGGTTAAGAGACACTGAGTTTCCTGCTACTATGTAATAGTTACGAGGTTATATTAATTTTTATTTATTTATTCTATTTATAACTGTTTTCGTCACGCCTACGGCAAAAATCAAATTTATGAAAACATACTTTTGTGTAGAATTCAGCGAGTGTTCTGGAACTGATGTGCACTTGAATCATAACTCTAAGTACTTCATAGAAGAGCACATTATATCAAGGTAACAAGCGGAAACTTCATGGCCGAGTAAATGCACATAGCACATCCTACTGAATTGGATTTCAGCGAAAATACAGAATATCTGTTATTTTTCTTTCTGAAATAAAGAATAAAATTTAAGAACAGATATTCGACTTAACACATCTTACACTAGAACTGTAAATGCATGTAACAACTAACAGGTATATCCATCCCTCTCTGTAGAAAAATCGCCAAGTATAACACTTATCATAATCTTAACATCCATAAATTTACTTGGACATCCCTTGATGGGCAGACACACAATCAAATCGACCATATTTTGATAGATAGGAGACAGCATTCAAGAATACTTCATGTCCGATCATTCAGGGCAGCAGATTGTGATACTGACCACTACCTGGTGGTGGCAAAGTTAGGGAAAGACTGGCAGTGAGCAAACAAACAACATACAGAATTCATATGGAGAGGTTCAATCTCAAGAAATTAAATGAGGTAGAGGGTAAAGAGGAGTATTGTGTTGAAATCTCAAATAGGTTCACAGCTTTGGAAAACTTTGTCACTGAGGTGGATGTTAATAAAAAGGTTTGGAAACTATTAGAGAGAATATCAAAATTTCTGCCAAAGAGAACCTTGGTTATTATGAACTGAAGAAGCATAAGCCATGGTTTGATGAAGGATGCTCAGAATTACTAGACCAAAGAAAACAAGCCAAACTGCAATGGATACAGGATTCAAGTGAAATAAATAGGGATAATCTGAAATATATAAGACATGAAACCAGCAGGCATTTCAGGAAAAAAAAAAAAAAGAGGCAACATCTGAAAGACAAAATTGATCAGCTTACAATGAACAGAAAGAACAAGAACAAGAACATTAGAGATCTGTATAGAGGAATAAATGACTTTAAGAGGGGTTACCAGTCCAGCAGTAACTTAGTGAAGGAAGAGAATGGTGATCTGCTTTCAGATTCCCACAACATTTTGAATAGGTGAAGGAACTACTTCTCTCAGTTATTGAATGTACATAGGGTCAGTGATGTTAGGCAGACAGAAATCCATACAGCTGAGCCATTAGTACCTGATCCTAGCCCTTTTGAAGCTGAAAGTGCTATTGCAAAATTGAAACGGTATAAATCGCCAGGTAGCAGTCAAATTCTGGCGAAACTTAAGCAAGAGGCGAAATATTACGTTCTAAGATCCATAATCTAATTACTTCTATTTGGCTAAAGAAGAAATTACCTGATCAGTAGAAGGAGCCTATTATCGTACCAGTTCACAATAAGGATGATAAAACTGACTGTAGTAATTATCGGGGGATATCACTGCTATCAACTTCATACAAAATGTTATCCAATGTTCTTCTCTCAAGGTTAAGTCCATACATGGATGAAATTATTGAGGATCATCAATGTGGGCTTCGACGTAACAGATCAACTACAGATCAGTTCTTTTGCATTCATCACATATTGGAGAGAAAATGGGAGTACAATGAGACAGTACATCAGCTATTGTTAGACTTCAAGAAAGCCTATGATTCCGTTAGGAGGGAAGTGTTGTACAATATTCTGATAGAGTTTGGGATGCCCATGAAACTAGTTAAGCTGATTAAAGTATTGTGACGTGTTGCGCTAGGCAGGCCACCCCTCCCCCTGCCAGCGGTGACGTAACACCATCGGATCGCTGTCGTTACTAAGGTAACAGGCAAGTCAACACTCCTTCGCCTACCCCGCCAGCGGTGACGTAACACGGAATGCCGCCGTTGCTACTCGGCAGTAAACAACTCCTGATAGCGTTGCTGGGCTGTCGGCAAACACGGCGTCAGACAACAGTGGTGCCTATTACGTAGCTCTTTTCTGTGTTGTCCGTAACGGGGCTAAATAAGGAGCAGCGAAGACTATTCAAGAGTTAGTTACAAGTTGGCCAAGGAAGAGTAAGCAGTCTAGTATTTGTAATACTGCAGATAGCAGTAGTTGTGAGATTGTAAACTTTGTGGTTGTATGAGCGAGTGTGCAATAAAATTCGCTATATCCAATAAGGCGTGAAGTTATTTGTCGCGTTATATACCCAACACGTGACAATATGTTTAAACGAAACTTATAGTAAAGTTCATATAGGTAAACATTTGTAAGATATGAGGTTTAGCCTCACCACCCCAAGTATTTCCAAGAATCCCTTTTGGAGGCGTAATAAGAACGCAAGTAGGTGGCAACTGACAGACAAGTGTAAGGGATTTCTACCTTCAAAACTAGCTTGCAACCCCCAGCCATTGTCTAATGGGCTGCTAGCAAACTTTTTACTTTTATGACCGAAATACACCTTCCTTCTAGTCTAGTAGTCTCTTGTACATTGTCATTCAGTTTATTTTCACACGGCGACAGGTGCTGATGTTACACTGTGATGAACGTATAAAGGTTATAATTAAACATTAAATTATCAACTACAAGTATCAAAATCTAATGTATATTTCTATTTTGAAGTGCGGCCCTGGACTATTATTTATAGGGCTGAGGTGGCCCTCTGTACAAGTTGAGTTTGACATGCCTGGTCTAAGACAAGGAGATGCTTTATCGCCACTACTTTCCAAATTTGTTTAGAATATGCCATTAGGAAGGTCCAGTAAAGCCAAGTGGGACTGAAATTAAACGGGACACATCAGCTGTTGGTCTATGCCGATGATGTGAATCTACTGGGTGATAACATAAATACCATGAAGAAAACCACACAAAATTTAATTGATGCAAGTAAGGAGGTTGGTCTAGAAGTAAACACAGAGAAAACTAAGTATATGTTGCTGTCTCCTCACCAAAATGAAGGGCAAAATCGTGATATAAAGGACACAGATGTTTTGAAAATGTGGCACAGTTCAGATATTCGGGAACAATGATAACAGATCGAAACCTAATTCAGAAGGAAATTAAGAGGAGGTTGAATTCGGGTAATGTTTGCTACCATTCAATCCAGAGCCTTTGTCATCTTGTCTGCTATCCAAAAACATAAAAATGAGGATATACAAAATTATAATTTTGCCTGTGGTTCTATATGGATGTCAAACTTGGTCTCTGACATTAAGGAAGGAACATAGACTGAGGGTATTTGAGAACAGGGTGTTGAGAATATTTGGAACAAAGAGGGATGAAGTGACAGGAGGTTGGAGGAGCTTCATAACTTGTACTGTTCTCCAAATATAATTATAATGATCAAGTGAAGGAGTATGAGGTGGGCAGGGCATGTAGCACGAATGGGGACGATGAGGAACGCATATAAGATATTGATGGGAAAACCAGAAAGAAGGAGACCACTGGGAAGACCAAGGTGTAGGTGGGTGGACAATATTAAAATGGATCCTAGAGGGATAAGATGGGATGGCATGGATTGGATTGATTTGGTTCAGGATAGGGAACAGTGGAGGGCTCTTGTGAACATGGTAATGAATCTTCAAGTTCCTTAAAATGCTGGGATAATCTTGAGTAACTGCAGATTTGGTTTCTCCTCAAGAAGGGCTCAGTTCCATGAGTAAGTAAGTAATAACTGTGAAAAATTTTGATAATAGTCATTGATACTTGCACTAGTCACATCATATAAATGCAATAATTCTGCATGTTCAGTCCATTACATGAAAGCAGATGAATAATTTTTGTCAACAACTTATATGCAATTGAGGTAAGGGCACTATGTAAGTTGATTTCTCTGTCATAATTTGTTCTGTTTTTGCAGGTATTGGAGAACGCTGCAACCGAACTGTAGACTGCTTCCCACAATATGAAACACTTTGCAAAAGCGGTCTTTGTAGTTGCCTTGAGGGTTACGTGCCTAAAGCCGATTCTTCTGGATGTAATCCTAGTAAGTTAGCATACTAACATGTGTTTCAAGGAAGCCGAAATTTGTTTCGTGATTACCTTCAAAGACACAGAACTGGACCCATTACTCATCATAAATTGGTTTACAGGAAATTCATCTTTCTTCTTTAATGACTGCATAAATATAACCACATATATTGAATATCTTCAGAGAAAACTGGATTTAAATGTTCATCAAAGAAAATTTGTGTTGATGCTTCAATTAAGTGAACCTTCATCTGCTAGAATATTTCGATTTTAATGTTGCATTTCTAACCACCTTATTCTCTAACCAGCCAAGTGCTTGGTCAGAAATGAAACCCCATATCTAGTTTGAATCTTATTCAGGTCACTTCTACTATAATTATTATAAAATTGTGTTAGTTTGAGGGTTAACAGCCATAAAACTGCACATTCATAATTCCAAATACTTTAATATTTTTCAGTTTTAGTGTGTTTAATATATATGAATATCAGACTAATGAAGGAAATGTTCTATCACAAATGTACGAAGGGGGACCCAAAAATAACCGGAAATGACCTGTTGCACACGCATGCTTTGTAGTTACGAGTTGTGCTGCTAGGTGGTGTTAGCTGGGGGTCTCCCGTGACTCTTAGTGAGCTGGTGTCAGTCTGAGTTAAGTGGTTTGTCTGTGGTGCTCTGTTGTGTGCGTTCCTGTTTCAACCCTTTGGCGATTAGTGAGATGGCCGACCAGAAGGAACAAAGAGTGTGCGTGAAATTTTGCTTTCTGTTAGGGAAAACTGCACTTCACTCTTCAAGTCGCAGCAAACATTCACGCGGTTTTCTCTTTGGTCATCTCCGAGCAAGCGAGGAACAAATTTTGCAGACACCCGTCTCATGTGCAAACCTTCGGTTAAAATTCTCTGGACCGTGCTCCATGAGATGTTCGTTTCCTCAGAAAGTTGGTCAACGGTCTTTCGACGATCTTCATCAATTTCACGCACACTCTTTGTTCCTTCTGGTCGACCATCTCACTAATCGCCAAAGGGTTGAAACAGGAACGCACACAACAGAGCACCACAGGCAAACCACTTAACTAAGACTGACGCCAGCTCACTAACAGTCGCGGGAGACCCCCAGCTAACACCACCTAGCAGCACAACTCGTAACTACAAAGCATGCGTGCGCAACAGGTCGTTTCCGGTTATTTTTGGGTCCCCCCTCGTATGTCTTATATATCCTGTCTGAGACTCCATGCTATATAGCACAATATTGTAGGAACTGTAATGAATAATAAATTATAAAATATTTGGGAGGAAGTGGTCATGGCCTAATTGGAGGTGCCAGAATTTGTCTGAAGGGACTGATGAAATCGATAAAACCTGATCAGGATAATCACTCAAGGTGCTAAGATTTGAACCTGGGAGATCCTATGTATGAAGCCAAAGTGCTACCCACATAACTGCAACATTTGGTTGTTTAAAAACATTCAACACACATGTAAATTTTTCCCATTAATACAAATAAACTTTCAAAGAAAGATAATTTCAGACAGGATAAAAAATGTTCACATATGTTCATGACTATCAAAGTTTATTACAGACAATCACTTTGTGCAGATAAAACAAGGGGGAATGAATGAATGAATGAATGAATGTAAGTCTGACATGTGAAATGATAATTCTTTATATTGTGATGAAATATTTTTTATTTACATAGCTGTCAAGCATGGTGGGAAATGTGAGGAGTCTGTGCAGTGTAATTACTCAAATGAAACAGTGTGTCAGAGAGGTACATGCCAGTGCAAGACCAGGTTCAGTTACAATGGAGAGCGCTGTGTTGGAAATATTAGTAAGTATAGGGTATATATCAGCAACAGAGATTACAATGTTGTAATGTAATAATACATTATTCTTCATTGAAAATAAAATAATGGTTTTAGTGTATTCCCCTCAACACATGACAAAATCAAACAATTATCTAACAAAAGCTTGTCCAAATTTGAAACCCAACCTCAGTTAATAACACGAAGTACCACATAGATGAAAACGAAAAGTATGATTCCAAACACACAAAAGATATTACCACTGGCATATTTGACAATAATGTACAAATATTTAACTTTGAAGAATCTGAACGTTCATCACCTTGTCCACATAACTAGCAATCAGACCCTCCTACTTCAATTAGTTCATACTCTTACAACTTATTTCTGTATGACGATACACATTCCACCTATCTAATATTTTCTCTCTTCTTTTAGTACCATTTCCATTTTATATGGGTCTGTAGACACACTATTTCCAACCCCTTTTGTTCTGACACAATCTTTCCTTATAAATATTTTTCTCTGACTAGATAATTTAGTTCTGGCTCATCCCATAGGGCAAATTATAATCTTATCCTTGCTGTAAAGCAATCAAAAGAGAACTGAATTATGTATTATCAATTGTATTATTATTAATAATATTGTTACATAATGGAGTCTTACTATAGTTAGGGTTTGGAATGGTAAATCAAATTTACTGAACACTTACAGAACATAAGTAGAAATAAGTACAAGTCTCGCTGAGTTACATGCTTCAACTAAAGCCTTCTGTCTTACGTAGCCATTCCTCAGTGGTGGAATCTAACAGCAGACATTCTCCTTCCTCTGGGTTCCAAAACTGTCCCCCACCTCTGTTACTAGCTTCCAACAGCAAGGAATAAACCACCTCAGTTCATCAACTCTTCACTGGCTCACACAACTGAACTGAACTCAAATCAAAACTCACCTCTATCCACTAACTGTCCTGCTTATAACATCTCAGTATGGTCCACAAAGAAAACACGTTTTCCAATTGTTGTAGTTCAAGTGTTGTCATGGAAACATGCTTGTTTGTGAAGCCATTACTCAGTAACTGCTATTGTTTATTTACTTATTTTGAAGTCGCTGCCCAACAATGGGTCCTACATGCCACAATATTATAAGTAGTAGTAGTAGTAGTAGTAGTAGTGTCAGTAGTATTAAGTACATTTTCTTTAACAATTTAATAATCAGTGAAAAGTAATGAACCAAATATAGAATTGGAACCGACTGAAGAATGGCCCTATTCTAATTACTTGGTATTTGACCGCACCATAGCTCAAGCGGTTAGTCGTTGGCTTCCCACCCCAGTGGCCCTAGTTTGATCCCAGGTCTGGACAAGTGGGATTTGTTGTGGACAAAGTGGTGTTGGGGCAGGTTTTCTCCAAGTACTTCGGTTTCTCCTGCCAATCTTCATTCCACCAATTGCTCCACAATCACCCTCACCTATCATCTGGGGCTGGTACAATAGGCCAGAAGTGGCCACAGAACAAGGGACTTAGTCCCACCCCACTAGCGATAAAAGAAAACTACTTGGCATTTGCTTATTATATATAAATCAAATGGATGCTCTGTGTTTATACAGACACTGTGAGTCCGGAATGGTAGCCCTTTATTGTAATTTACTCTTAACTCCTTGCACGGCAGACATTTGGATATACTAAATTACTGACAAGGGGTCCTTGTTCCTACTTAGGTAATTGTGTGTGGAGTTGAGAAGGGGCAGGACTGTCATATCCCTTCATTTGATCCTGATTCTAAGCACAAACAAATGACAATGATAGGCTACGGCAAGAAATCTTGAAGATTTCAGGAATACTCCTGTATTTTTTCCAGATATTCTCCTCAGTCTTCTGCTCATAGCTGTCAGTGTCCTTTATTCAATAACATACAAAGTTTTGCACCCATTTAAAAAGTAAACAATTGTTAGTTTTATTTAAGCCTGTTCTAATTTATAGCTTTTTAGAGAATGAACAGGAATACAACACAGATTCAGTACTAAACAGGTGCATGCATGTTCAAAATTAAATGACCTCTTTTGTTACTTCACTCCAAAGCACTTGAATATTGTAAAATTTTCACAAAATTTATTACCAGTTATGCTACATTTCTGCCCATTAATTCCACATGAGACTAAGTATACACTTAATATATTTAATGTTAAGTTCCAGATTAACATCCTTATTAAGGTACAGTGGTGGATATATGTGTTTTTATTTTTAACATCTATGTTTTCCTGACAAACTAGCATCACCAGCATGCACTAGTATCTGAAGTGATTCATTCTGTTTCAGTCCCTACCAGTTCTCATGGAATTTCCTAATTACTTTTTTCTATTTGAAATTGAAAATTAATGTTGATGATATGAAAATTTGGGGTCTATATAAGGTTCCTTGACTTTGCAGTTTCATCTAAAAAGACACTTTTCTTCTAAAATGTAGGAAAAAGTAATCTCATTTCTCAGCACTATTTAAACTCAACGATTTTCTTTATTATAGCCCTGGGCGAAGTATGTGATCATGACACTGAATGTGTAGCAGCACATGACCTGAAGCAAGAGACAGTGTGGTGTTTCAACAAACAGTGTTCTTGTAAACGTGGGTTCAAGAGAGAGGAGGACAGATGTGGTAAGTTAAAGACAGTATATGTCAATATGCAGAGATGTGCTACCAACTTGTTAAGGGCTTGAGCCAGAAAGCAATACTTTGTTTTTCATTCCTCAATACTGTAACGGATTTGAGCAATGAATTGTCAGGCAATGTTCCCACACACTGGTATACATTCATACACCTCACTGAATAGTTACTCATCATAATTTCAAACCCGAATCTTTATAAATAGATGTTTTGTCAAATCAACTGTGCTCATTTGTGTACAATCTTTTCATTAAATTATGCCTCTTTTCTTTTTCTGTCATGAATTGTTGGTATTATTATTGCTGTATGCTTTATTTAACATAATTATTTTACCAATATGAAATAGACATATAACTGATAACTCATTTTATTTTGCAGTTATTGGAGGAGACTGCACAGCTGACTCTGATTGTGCGGATCTTGGGAACTCAATGTGCAACTTACTGATGCGTGATAGGGCCAATTGTGCATGTACAGATGGTTTCATCCCTGTTGGAAATAATACCTGGTGCTTTCCAGGTAAGTTCCTTCAATAATTCTGAAACCCATAACCTCACCTGCTCCTAGAAATATGCAGAGACTAGTGGCATCCAAATATTTCTGACCTATTGTAACAGAGCAGTGGGGTTTTCAGTTACTTATCTCTTATTTGTCTCACGTTGTACAGTATGAACAGTACTAAAATGTAATTAAGACTAGAATATCTACACGCTTGCTTAAAATATAGAAGAAAACTATTTTATGTGTTATTAAAACTTATATCGCATTATTATAAATTACGTGTTTTGGCATACGAAACAATTTAATCTGTCAGTTATAGACATCTTCCAAAATCTCATTTCCTGGCGATGTGTGACCTATCCGGGAAAATATTTCCTTCGCCCTCATCTTCTCCCTCTCCCAGTGGGCTATTTTACGTTACTGTCAGTATCGAAACCACACTGCATTTGATGGTAGAATAACTGTTGCGTAATTGGAAGGATGCGGTTATGTCCTAACGGGAGTATTATTCCCACATTTGTCTGGAGGTACTGAGGAAAGTCATGGAGAACCTCTGTTATAATAGCCCACACCTCGGTCGAGATTCAAACAAAGCACCTCCTTAATAAAATTCCAGACGTTACCGCTAGACCAACCCCTTAGGTGATCATTTCTTCTTTCATTTCCTCATCACATGGCTGCTCACACCATTAAATATAGCAACAGGGAGACAGAAAAGAACCATAGTTAATTTCTTTTAATTCGCTAGTGGGTGGAGGAGTCCAGCTGGGTCCATTCGGCACGGCGACCACTGATTGGAATATTGTACCTGCTCCGGGTGATTATGATGCTGTAGAATTTTGTGCAATGAAGATTGGCAGGGGAAACGAAGTACTCGGAGAACACCCCCCCCCCAGCGCCACTATGTCCACCACAAATCCCACTTGACCAGACCCAGGATCGAACCCGGGCCGCGGCGGTGGGAAGCCAGCAACTAACCGCTAGAGCTACGGCGCGGCCAAAGAGGCATAGTTAATGAGTGAAAGAGTGTTCTAAGAGGCGTGACAGTGTCTTGGATATTTTGGTCAACTAAGCCACCGTGCATAAATCAGACTTACAGTGAGTTATAAAGGTAAAATATAACGCAAATGATTAAGACCTAAAACAGAGTTACGAATGAATAGGAAGATTGTAAGCGGCATTGACAAACTAACTTGTACTTGCACATAAGCCTGTAAATTTCAATACATGTGAGTATATACTCGATGAAACGAAATCCGTGCACAAGCTGTCCATAGTGTAATTCCTTATTGAAAAAGAAACCGAAAATATTGCACAAGATATGACCTGTGACGTTTAGTTTTCATGAAAACATCGCAGTCAAATGGTACAACCTATCAACTTATCAAACCATGGGCTCCCCGTAGTTACAATAGGTATTCGAAACGGCTTTCAAAGAAGCAGTGGTAAACGGTACTGGATTCTATAGAACACGCCTTAAAATGTTAGCATCAACCGTTGTCAAAGCTGCTTGAAATCTTGCCACCTGAGTCCTGGGAGGTACTGCATAACCGCATTCCTTCGAGTGTCCGAACAGCAAATAACCCGTCGAAGTTACATCCGGCGACCGAGAAGACTATGAGCTCGTCGTCCTATGCACCATCCTGGACAAGTTGTGTCCAACCACTGTCGGACCTCATAGTGCGCTGGAACTCCGTTGTGCTGAAACCACAACCTCTGCCTCATAGCTAGAGTCTTGCCTTCAAGCAGCCACGGCAGAACAGTTTTCAGAATGTCACGATATAGTTGATCAGTCTGCATCTCAGGTAGCAGATAGGGGCCCCGTAAAATGTTCTCAATCTTCACCAGCCGTTCTTTGGTAGAGGCTTCCAATGGCAGACGTTCTCCTTCCTCTTGGTTCGAAATATTCCTGGCCTTCGCTACTGCAACTCACAACTGACCCTCAGCCTGCAGACTCTCTGTTGACTTACTCGTAGTCAAAGTCAAAATTACTTTATGGCTGGCTGTTTACCGCCAATCAGTTCGTCTGGCGAAGAGATGGGCTTGTCTCTTATGAATATGTTTGGCCTTTCGTCAAGAATACGTATCGCACATATAGCGTGTTATTGAAAATTCTTTCTTGAGCACTATATACAAGTTCTCTGTCAGTATAGGCTTTGCAAAGCAGATCGTGTCTATCTTACGTATCTTATGATACAACGGCAGCTTTATCACTTGAACGGTCGTAAGCTCAACCTCATATATTGTCTATGTCTAGCTTCACCTTGTTCTATACCGCGAACATGTTCATTCTCGTGATTTTGTATAACTTCTGCTTACTGAAAACACAGTTTTTTGTATAATCATATACATACGGAATGTTGAAAGCCGTATTCAAATTGCAAACCTGCATGAACGTTGGACAATCTCCAGTGGTGCACAAAACCTTGTTTTGCAGGCGTTGTAATGTTGAGAGGTAGGCGTCTGCTGGTAATTCCCAGGCAGGACAAGCGAATGTTATTACTGATATGATCAGTTCCTTATGAAAGGTTAGTTTAATGTTGGCGCTTAAACGTCCATTTATGAGTAGGGAGTAGATTTTATTAAATGTTCTGAAGGCCTTAGCTTCAATCAATTTTATCTGCAGTCTCCATGTAATCCTCTTATCGGAGATTACACCGAGATATACTCGTATTACATGATTGATCAAGGAGTATTTCGCTCATTTAATGCAAGATGAGCCTCAGGGTGCCTAAGTCTATGGGAAAAGTAGATGGTCTTATTCTTATCTTATTTTTATGATCCAGGGCTCAAATTACGCCTCAATAGCATTGAGACCTCGCTGCAGCTTTCTGAGAACATAACTCTTTTTGCGGTCTATCTTATATATACAAGTATCATCAGCAAATAGACCTAGGTAAATATCATATGTTTGGGGCTTATCACATGTAGGGGTAAGCGTGACGAGAATAATAGATTCTAGATCGCATGATCGCATTTATTAACACTGCTGTTACAAGTTACGTCAATTATAACGCCATCGCTATTCTAGACGCTTTCAGTTCACCGCTGCACACGCACTAGGATTCTTCGTCTTCACTAGTCGTATCCTGGCAACGGATCTCAACACATAAATTAGCACTTCAAATCACTACGAAGTCTTCTTGTTATTTCGCCTTCAATCACTTTGTATTCCTCTGGCCTAACTAATCTTCAAAATTCAGTAAGGACATGCTCCATTCTCGTTCTTGTACTCTCAGCTGAACTAATCTCAGCTACAACAGGTCCTCGTTATATAGTCTCCGCACGTACCACATAGAAAACACAAGTCATGTGATTGCTACACAGCTAATTCATTAGCGCGCTGACTACTGCGTAGCAACGAATTATAATATTCGTCCATTGACACATAGTTTCCATTGTTGCGCGTTGCATCCTGTTTATCCAGCTGTTACCTAGAAACGGGTTGCATAACCACGTTGTTATATTGTTGCTTGCGTGTATTAATTAGGAACGCCTGTTTTTTGCATGGGGCAAATACGCTACAATATTTAGACTATCAAAGTCAAAGTCACACTGCGACTGACGGTCAGTCAATCAGTAAGTCTTGGTGGCGAGCCCCACTGGGTCTTATGACCAGATATTTATTACGGTTTGGCAGTTACGGTGGTAATTGACCTTTGCGCTGTAAAGTTTGCAAATAAATAAATAAAAAAATAAGTAACATTATTATTAATATTGATATTATCGTCATCATTACCATTCAGATGATATAAACTGTTTCGTTTGTCTTTAATTTGTGTGCGTTTCTATTTTGTTTCCTGGCTACATATCCAGAGGCCCCGGGTTCGATTCCCCGCGCTACAAGTTTTTCTGACAAGTAGTGGGTCGGGAACGGTGTCCACTCAGCCTCGTGAGGATAACTGAGGAGCTATTTTAAGGAAATAGCGGCTCCGGTGTAGAAACGCGAAATTAACGGCCGTGGAGATCCGTTGCGCTGACCACGCGACACTCTCTATCCGCTAAAGTTGGCACTAACTTCGCGGACAAGTGGCGGTCTCTCGGTCGATATAGTTCGTTTGCGGACGACAGGCCATGGAGTTTGTTTTGTGTTATTTATAACAATGTCTACTTTTTAATCGGTCATTGGCATGTTAAAACTGCAGGTAAATAAATAAAGAAATGAATAAATAAATACAGAAACTTTAGTGGATTTTCACATCTTGGTTCTCTCCATAATCATTTTTACGGCAGAACGCATGCTTTGTCTGTCATAATCGGTGTACTCGTGTCATACCTGAAAACCGAGTTTCTCACATCGGTAACAACGAAGAATAAATTCTGTACTATAGGATGTGACACCATGTATTCTGCCACAAATTTACTGAGGTTTTAGGTGAAAGTACCACTTCCATCTTGAGGGTTGGAGAATAAGCTTAATAAAGCAGCAAACATGCTCTAGATATATGTATAAACTTTATCGGACAACATGGCGACTCATCTCAAAACACAGCATATTCTTAAATGTATCATAACTAAACGAATAATGCATATTACATATCTTGACTTTGAAACATAAACTTGTCTGTTTTTGTTACAGTTGTCCATGAACTTGGTACCGGATGCGAGTATGACGAACAGTGTTCATATAAATTGGGACAGGCTGTGTGCATACGTCATCAGTGTCAGTGTGCTGTAGGGGCCAGCCTGACTAAGGATAAAACTTGCAGTAAGTTTCACAATTCCAGGCGATACCACGAATTTTTAAGCTCAAATATCTAGCAAATTGCTGTCGTCAAAGCTGAAAGTAAGATGATGTGGTCCATTATGCGGTACCAATAAAAGAGTAAGTGCCTGTATTGTCCGGTCTAGAATTCATTACCCACCCCAAACGCACACACGAATAATAACCGCCACTACGGAACACAATGCTACTACCAGATTTTCTCTTTAGATTTTCTGTAATGTACGACATGAATGCCTTAGAAACAAAATTATTGTGTGCGAATATTTCAAGTTTCCTTTTGGATATAATGCAGTATTGCCCTTTGAAATTATATCGATATTTCAGCGGAATATGTAGCCTCCATTTTCAGGACTGAAGAGACTTTGCTTCCTGCCTCCTTCGTGTTGGGTTCTTGCTTGGTTTACTCTTCAACCCTGAAGATGGAGACGGCATGTTCCTCCGAAGAGTCTGCTGCCTTCCAACAGACTACATGGAGTTATGTTTCAAAACACAGAACTCGTCATAATGCAAGCTGTGAGGGTTTCAAATCCTATACACTGCAAATGAAATTTCTATTTCCATATTTAAAGAGGCAAAATTCTTTCTTTCGTGAACATAATTTTAAATCAATATATCATAAACACAGTTCTCTTCATTCTGAATATTTTGGTACTTTTGTCCTCTATCACATGTCCTTTGGAAGAAAAATAAACATACCTTAGAAATTTTATTAATTAATGTACAAAATGAGTAAAGTTTAGACCATTCACCTGGGACACTCCAGTTTATACCTGTTCTCAATACCTGATCTTAGTGGTAGCAATGAAACTTTTACTGATTACTTGAGAAAGCTCTTTTAGAGAAATTTCAATCTCACCTTACTGCAAAATGGATTTATACACTGCAGAAATCTAAATTATGTACGAGGAAATTTAAACACAAATGTACTACGTTCAACTTCTAAAGACTGAATTTTTTAAATAACATAAAAAGATTCAGATAGACTTGAAAGGATTCTGACGATGGTGTATACTGTACTTCTTTTGGCTTATTTTGGACTTCACCCATCGTCCGGTATATAAAAGACAAAAAACCACGACGTTTCGGAGACTGGATCTGTCTCCGTCCTCAGGTGGATAGGGAAGGTTAAACCTACTCAGTTGGGCCCCTTAGAAAGAGCTAGTCCAGTGATTGAGACTAGCTCTTTCTAAGGGGCCCAACTGAGTAGGTTTAACCTTCCCTATCCACCTGAGGACGGAGACAGATCCAGTCTCCGAAACGTCGTGGTTTTTTGTCTTTTATATACCGGACGATGGGTGAAGTCCAAAATAAGCCAAAAGAAGTACAGTATACACCATCGTCAGAATCCTTTCAAGTCTATCTGAATCTTTTTATGTTATTTAAAAAATTCAGTCTTTAGAAGTTGAACGTAGTACATTTGTGTTTAAATTTCCTCGTACATAATTTAGATTTCTGCAGTGTATAAATCCATTTTGCAGTAAGGTGAGATTGAAATTTCTCTAAAAGAGCTTTCTCAAGTAATCAGTAAAAGTTTCATTGCTACCACTAAGATCAGGTATTGANTATATATATATATATATATATATACATATTCTGAGAGGGGTCAGATGGAGCTCTGACCTGTCGTTAATTTGGGACTCGCGCCCCACTCTTAGAGCCGCATAAATATTTAGAGTATCAGGTTTTGTATCATATAAAAATATAAATATTAAATATTAATATTATTTTTATGTGTTATAACAGCGACCAGTTAAGTCTTATTACTGCATAACTTTAACAAATATCAAATAACACTGAAGAGTTGTGTGTGGATTTGATGTATGTTTATTATCAGCGTAGAATACATTGTAGCCCTACGTATCCAATTTATCTAAAATGAGGAACTACCGGAAATACAGAATATCGTTTCTCTCTCTGCAATAGCAATATTTTCTTTTCTTACAAGTAAATTGAAGACTGTGGGTATCAGCTTATTGCGTATAAGTCCTTTTTCTGAATGTTGCTGTTAAGTGTACACAGCGTAATATTATAGTCTTGTTGACATACATAATACTAATTGATCTAGTAATTTTAATGTAAGGAAACTGGTAACAATGTCTAAAACATTCTTATTACCACATTGTTAGAATTTCTGTACAGCCAGACTCATCTGGTGTGGTTTATAGAGCCAGAGTTCAGTACCTCATTTGAAATTGCTCTCTCATTTAACTCATTTTTGTGTTTCAGGTGCAGCAGTTAGCAGCGTCATATCCCTTTCATGCTTTCTGCTGATCTGGCTAGTGAAAGTAATATCTTGAATATCAAGATACACCACAAATTCCAGTGTAATACTATGTATTAATCACCAGTTCTTTATATTCCACCCATATGAATGTTTGTGTTTCTGTAACTAGTATGTAGATTAGTATCATACATTGGAACAGAGAATAAAGTGTCTTAACAGTATATAAACTAAGCTCTTAATTAATTGTACCTAAACTTTCACATTTATTCAACAATGATTAGAATGTTAGCTTGAAAATACAGACAGTCCTGAGACCATATTTCTGGAATTATTTCATGGCGTTTCCAAGTACTCTCCAGGTTTACACAAAGATCCGTTCTAGGGTCTCTGCTTATCAGCGTGTATATAAACGAATTATATAATATAATTAAGGATTCCAGGTGTGTATTCTTTGCAGAAGACAAAAACGCTTCTGAAGATGGCATTTTTCTGTAATCTAATATATATTTTATAAGAGGTTGGTGTTCTGAGAATTATATGAAATTAAATATTGATAAAAGTCAAGTTGTAACCTCCCCTAGGAAAAAAGGTGTCTTGATCTACGAGTATAAAACTTTTAGTCCACTGTAACCCTCTGCTGAAGACCTGGGAGTATTTCTAGATTCTAAGCTTTAATTTCATAATCGTGTCAATTTTATATTTTCTCGTTGTATTAAACTGCTATAACTAGTTCACAGCTTAACATTAATCTTCTCAACTCGTTGAATGAATTTTCATATTATTCTTTACATTAGTTAGATTTAAAGTTAAATACCTATATGAAGTTTGGAATTCTATTACATCTAAGGATGGTAACAATCTTGCATGTATGCAGCAGAAGTTTGCGGCCATCAGTTCTAATCGCTTCTTTCCTCAATATGACTACAGTTATATTCTTCCTTCAGAGCAGTTAAAGCCGCTTCTGCTAGGTTTGCTTCAGCTGCTAATGAAGTTTGTAGTGATATAGATGTATCTGGAACAAAAGCTCAGTCTCTCAGACAAGTTTTATAATTTGTTCTCACAATTATCAATTATTTTAAAAAATCCTTTGCTCAGTATTAATACATGCCTATGTTTTATATACGACCGCCTCTGTTTTCTAGTAGTCACAGTTCCTGGCTACAAAGCCAGAGGCCCCTGGTTTCGATTCCCGTCGCTACCAGATTTTCTGAGAAGTAGTAAGTCTGGAACGGGGTCCACTCAGCCTCATGAGGATAACTGAGGAGCTATTTCAAGGACATAGCGGCTCCGGTCTTGAATACTAAGATTAACGGCCGTAGGGATCCGTTGCGCTGATCATGTGACACTGTCTATCCGCAAAATTTGGCACTAACTTCGTCGACAAGGGGCAGTCGCTCGGTCGGTATAGTTCGCTTGCGGACTACAGACCACAGAGTGTATATATATATACGGTTCTCTTCTTACTGCAGTGTGGCTATAAAGGTGATACCAATTGAATCATATTGTATAAACGATACATGTTGTCTACTTTTGGCCTACGCACTCACCCTCATGGAGCTGAGCCCTTCTTGAGAAGCTGCCAATTTTACAGCAATTTTGCCTGTGGTTCTATATGGGCGTGAAACTTGGTCTCTGACATTAAGGGAGGAACATAGACGGAGAGTGTTTGAGAACAGGGTGTTGAGGAGAATATTTGGACCGAAGAGGGATGAAGTGATAGGAGGTTGAGGAAAACTGCATAGTGAGGAGCTTCATAACTTGTACTCTTCTCCAAGTATAATTAGAATGATCAAGTCAAGGAGGATGAGGTGGGCAGGGCATGTAGCACGAATGGGGAGACGAGGTATGCATATAGGATATTGGTGGGAAAGCCAGAAGGAAAGAGACCACTGGTAAGACCAAGACGTAGGTGGGTGGACAGTACTAGAATGGATCTTCGAGAGACAGGATGGGATGGTATGAACTGGATAAATCTGGCTCAGGATAGGAACCAGTGGAGGGCTCTTGTGATCACGGTAATGAACCTTCGGGTTCCATAAAATGCTGGGAAACTCTTCAGTAGTTGTAAAATTGACGGTTTCTCAAGAAGGGCTCAGCTCCATGAGTGAGTGAATATTTCACACTACGGTAAGGGTAATTATTTATTTATTATTGATGTTTATTCCTGTTTGTCCCTCTGGAGCTTAGGGAATCTGTGGAACGCTTCGTTTCACTTCAGTTTCTTAATCTTAGAGACAGTCAGTATGCCTCCTTTGATGGGGATCAGCAAGCCTAAGTGATTCGGAGAAATTCTCCAAAAATCACAGGATTAAATATGGCAGACTGAAATTCGATAAATTTTGGAATATTCATCTGCGGATTTATTGCGGCTGAAACTATGAATTAACGTTATAAGAGCAAAGGGATGTCAGAGAGGTTATAGAATGCCTCAATGGCTGTTACCGTCTTCGTTTGAAACTGCTAAGTTCCTAATTGAGTTCCGGCATTAATTTCATTTAGTCTCTCCTATTCTTTAAGGTCTCGGTTCTATGAGGTTGATTCAGTAGTGGCTAAAATGCTGTTGAACGATTCCGTACCCTACACTCATGCCAATTACTATACTGCACCTCAGTTTATATTTCAATCTCGTGAGGGCGGTAATTCATTCTCAGTTTTGGGGGAGGGGGGCTGGATTTAACACGCTCAGAACGTGATTCTACAATAAGCCTGTACACAGGATATGGACTGTGTTATTTTGAAAACTGAGGAAAACACTTCCTGGTTAGTAATTGGGGGGGGGCAGAAATCGAGCTACCTTGTGTTTGAAGAAAGCAGTCTTCTGGGATTTGGCACCGTGTATATGTGGTGTTAACCGACGTTTCGGAGGAACGTATCGCCTCCATCTTGAAGACTGATTTTACCGGTTCTCACGGCCTCTTCGCTTGCGGATTTCTTATATTTTTCCTTCTACCCTGAAGATGGAGCCCATACGTTCCTCCGAAACGTCGGTTAACACCACATATACACGGTGCCAAATCCCAGAAGACTGCTTTCTTCATAGTCACCGCCGTGAAAACCTCAAATCTTATATACCTTGTGTTTGTTTTTACAAAATGTATTCGTCTGTCTTGAATACTTCAGGACCATCAGTAAAAACAGTCTTAAACCGCTTAAACATTAAGTTCATATGTAAATGCTCTAGCTGCCCCCCCCACTGGAAAAGATCTGGAAGCTCCCGTGGCCACGGACCTTGACCTGCACCTCACTTACGTGTCTGTCCTACGATTTACAGACCTTAAATTCTATCTTCTTGTAATTTGATGGCATCTAGTCTCAGCAATTGATACAGCGTTAATTAACCAGATAAACACGACAGACGCTCGCAGGCTCCATACTGTGAACATTTCAGCAAAATGTTTACGTTTAAGGAACAAGTAACTTGCCTGCGCGTTGCCAACTCAAGGGCTTTTCTATCCACTGTACTAACGCCTACTAGAGGGCGAGGCGCGTCTGTGATGGCGGCCAGGTTTGCATGTAAAGCGCAACAGGTAAATCCCCTACCTTGAATAGTAGGCGACTTTCAGACCTCAGTCTGACTTGGCTGCTCACTGCACACGCCATGAAAACTTGGTTACTTACTGCACACGCCATGAAAGCATGCACAGTGGTCATGATCATTTGTATCCTAATGATGTCGTCGGCACAACAAAACGTGACAACAGAAGACTCAAGTAAGTACTCACAGATGCGAGTGCGCTAACAATCAGCTTATGAAACGTACTGCACATTTACAGTAACACAGTAGGATTATGTTTAGGTAGGCCTATAGAATACATGTTTGCAAATGTTGATAAGCAGCTAAGAAATAATATTGACAGTTCTTTATTTTATTTAACAGCGATTTATCGGCTATATGGGTTATATAACGACAGTTGGAAGGGTAATTGCGAACGATGAATTAAAAATGATATAAAAGGAAGTAGTCATCGAGTATTTTGTTGAAGCGCCTGTGGGAAAGCTGAAGCGAGACATCCAACATATGTGTGTTATAACTGGACTAGGGATTTTGTGCAGCAATTGGCAGCACTGGTACTATTAAACTCATTACGTCACGTGACTACACAATCGATCTTATGTCAAGCAATCGATGGGTTTCTTTTTCAGTTGGAATGCTGTTTTATTGGTATAGTTTTTGCTTTTTTAAATTTTATTGGTAAAATTTTGGAACAGAGAATCATGATTAATTTATTTTGTGAAACTGGAGAAAAATAACAGTACAGGTGTGTGTAAAGGGACCATTGCGTGGAACGTATATATTTCGTGTTTTAAACGATTCGAAGACGCCACAAATGACGATATCTGACTGTCCAATCATGTCAAAAAACTGATTCAAATGTGAAGAAGGTGGCTGAAATGTTAAGAAATGATGGTCGATTGACCGACCATTTGGAAAACAGCAGACGAAAAGGAATACGAAGGGCCAAATTGTGAGACCGACCGACTTTGACAAAATATCTGTACATGAATAAAATCTCTTCCTGAATAGTACTAAAGAAAACTGTTTTGTAAAAGAACTCGTACATTGACAGAATACAGTAACAGATTCACACATATCTGACCGATCCAGTTTTTTTTTTTTGTTTATTTTTGTTTAAGAATTTCACTGTTCAATCCTAGAACCCCAATTTTTAGTTCTAGCCTGCTTTTCAGTGTTACCTTGCATATGTTATGAAATTACACAATATATTTAAAAATTAATATGTTACAAAGTTTTGTGCTCTATTTACGTAATAACAAAGTACTGATAATTCTTTTAGAAGTTTATTATTGTATAAATAAATTTCCTTGTTTTCCTCATAGAAAATTCAAATTTCTTTATAGTTTATCATACGGATGTCTGTCTCTTTCAGATATTATAACTCCAGAACAAATATCGGTGATGGGTAAGTGAAAATATTAGAATTAGGTTTACAGTACCATATGTAATCGTGATAAATTCTTCAGAAGATTTTAATTCTAACGTAATCTGGTGTTAATAATCTCTGGTTAGGGCTTAATATCTTCGTACTACGGAAGCTTAAATTCAAATGTTTTGTGTAGTTTAATCATTGTAAGGTGAACGGAGAAGTTCATGGAGGTAGGCCTAGGCCCACTGGGGCTGTAGTGCCAAGGAAAAAAAATCATTGTAACTACATCCAACAGAATCACTGAAACGCTGATAGCGATTTAGCTAGCCCCAAAAATTCTCCGTATTTTATTGAACCCGAAATTTCATTGCTGTCTTCATAAGACTCCGCCACTGAACCTATCCCTAGCCGCTTGAAACAAGTTCACATTCTCACACTCTTTAGTTCAAGATTAGTTTTAATATAATCTTACCATCTATGCCAGGCATGTCAAACTCAACTTGTACAGAGGGATACCTCAGCCCTATAAATAATAGTCCAGGGCCACACTTCACAATGGAAATATACATTAGATTTTGATACAAGAAAATTTAATTCTATTTATTATTTAGAAATAGTTTCAATATAATTACCTAAAGTCACATATCTTACAGTTTTAAAAAGCAAGAAAATGCCATTTTTGACAAGTATCAAACAGCTTTTCAATATGTAAAAATAGAGATTACACAAGAAATTATGTTAGAAATAGCAAAACATTCAATTTCCTGCTGCCTGCTAATTTATGTCTGCGTGAGACTTCTTGTCTTCTGGTCTGTTGGAAAATTGTCTTTACAAAAAATATTTCTACTAAAATTTTAATATTGATTTTAATATCAATTAGCTCTAAAAGTTGAGGGGCCGCACTTTGCGGCTATGGGGGCCGCATGTTTTACACGGCTAATCTATGCCTAGGTGAC
Organism: Cryptotermes secundus; assembly: GCF_002891405.2. NCBI lineage: Eukaryota > Metazoa > Arthropoda > Insecta > Blattodea > Kalotermitidae > Cryptotermes > Cryptotermes secundus. Next base: position 61,368 of record NW_019728526.1, on the reverse strand, counting down.
AAATTTAGCGAACAGAGTGTGTCGCTTGGTCGGCGCAACGGATCTCCACTGCCGTTAATTTAGGTTTTCTAAACCGGAGCCGTTATTTCCTTGAAATAACTCCTCAATTATCCTCACGAGGTTGAGTGGACCCCATTCCAGACCCACTACTTCTCAGGAAATCTGGTAGCGCCGTGAATCGAACCCGGTCCTCTGGATCTGTAGTCAGGAATTCTGACCACTAACTTCACCGACAAGAGGTGGTCGCTCGGTCGGTATAGTTTGATTGCGAACTAAAACCACTGAGTGTGTTTGTTCTACGCCTAGGTACCCCAAGTGTTCTCTTTCCAACATGTCTTCCAAGAAATTTTATGTGTAATTTTCTCATGTTTTCCAAGCGAAGTTCTTAAAGTACGTATATATACTTAGTGCTATATGCTACCTGTATTTAAAGCAAACCAATATTCTGATTGCCTGCCTTTACATATATCTGGTGCAAAATCCTTGTCTATCTATCGACGGATATTCAGGGGCTCCATAAAATTCCTTTCCTTACACCAATAGATTTATTGTATCACCATGAACTACTCGTCTTATACATAGCCCCCTCAACACAAATCCAAAATTTATGTCCCATTTCTGTAAGATCTGTTAAAATATCTCCTTTGTCTTCTATGCCTAAGACTTCCAAGTTGCTTCTTTGCATAAGATACTTCAGTAAAATCTCTATATGGGTTTACCTTCTCAAGTCAAATTTTCCAGCTCAGTAGGCAGTTCTTTGACACAAATTTAAAGATGTCATTCTGCTAACATATCGGACGTTCGCATGATTGCCTCCCGACGAGGGTGAAATAAGAAACATGGCGGTGTCTGCTCTTCACACATGTTTAATAAAGAACAAACTTGAATGATTTACGTTACTGAAATACAGGGAGGGTTCTTACTTTGTTGACCAGTTCCCCCGGTTCTGGGTTTCACGGCGATCGATGTGAATTGTGTGAACTCCAGTAGCAATTATTTTCCGTATTTCTTCATATCCCCGCAAGTGAAACCACGCTTCATCAGAAAAGAATGCCAACTGCGGTTCGATCTCACCTTCGATCTTAGACAGTAGAAACCAACTGCAAAAATGGACCCTGCTAGCTGGCTCGCACGGCTGCAAGGCGCGCGTGGATTATTATTGTTTTATACGCTCTAAGCTTCAGCAATTGTGTTGCCGTTCTTGCACTAGACATTGACACTCCAATCTCTTGAGCTAAACGCTTCAGTGATTTTCTAGGTATATGTTCAAGCCTGGCTCCTGTGTCACCTAACTTCTCCTCAGTAAGTACTCGACGCTCATGTCTTCGTTTCCTGTCTATTTGGAGTCCCGTTATTCTAAATTTATTCACTAAATTGTAAATCATTTGTCTGATGGGAACTCTTTCAGCACGAAATTTATGTCGAGATTTTCGCCGACACTGTCTAGCAGATCCGTACTTCACATGAGTAACATATATAAATATACTTTCCTCTCAAGTATACCGCAACATGACGTAATACATTGCTCACTAACTTTAACTGAGAACAATTGGCTATTGGAACTGATAACCGCTGCTTCATCCATCCATTCATTCGTTCATTCATTCATTCATTCATCCATCCATTGATTCATCAATTGTACTTCAGACCTCTGTTGAACCCTGGCCTCTCCTTCAGTTACATAATAATTTTTCACAGACGGTAGGACTCCTTGGACGAGTGATCATCCTGCCGCAAGGTCGTTACCTACACATAGGACAACAAAAACACATAATAAACGCAAACACAGATATCAATGCTTTTGAGTGGGATTCGATCCCACGATCCCAGCGATCGAGAGAGCGAAGACGGTTGATAACTGCAGCTTACTGCTGACAAATCATAAACTAACTCCCACGCATGAACCCCACTACACGTGGTTAAACATAATGCTGTCAAGTGGTCCACAAGTTAATTACTTCCCTTAATTTCACACGTTATTGGCCATCAGGTATGTTGATTCGCAGGCAAAATTCGCATGCGCCTGGCGACAAGCAGCGCACCGGTCGCCGTGGAGCGCAGAGCCGCGAAACGGTCAACAAAGTTAAAAAAACTCTCTGTACACGCAGGTAAGATTAAGATTCTGTTATTATTAATGTCTGATGAATGGAGACATTTTGAAGTGTAGTGCAAAGAGAGTTATAGGTAAGAGTGGGAGAACCTGTGTAAATACCAAACCAAATGTCGCATTCGAGTTGCTGGCACACCTGCTTTGGAGGGGGTCTCGGGATCGAATACAGGTTAAGTGACCAGTTATCCTAACTGAAGAGTTGGTTAGTCGCTGGCTTCCCACCGCGGCAGCCCGGGTTCGATCCCGGGTCTGGTCAAGTGGGATTTGTGGTGGACAAAGTGGATCTGGGGCGGATTTTCTCCGAGTACTTCGGCTTCCCCTGTCAACCTTCATTCCACCAAATTCTCCATCATCATAATCACCCGGGGCAGGCTACAATAGGCCAATCAGTGGCCGCTGTGCCGAGTGGACCCAGTTGGACTCAACCCCCACTAAGCGAATTAATTAACTGAGGAGTTCCGTAGTGTTCCTCGGCTCTTCCAGGCAAGACCTTAAATTAGGCAAGGACTGCTTCCCTTCACATCTTTTCCAATTCATTATCAAGTCCTCCATTCATTTCACAGTTTAGGCGTATATAAGTTACTGAATGCTCAGTAAAACAGAATAAATAAATAAATTATATTAAACAAATAAGGACACAAATATTCAGGTTAGAGGGCTCTAAATATGACCGAAGGACATAAATATACGTTTGCAGAGAAGTTCTTATCATTTATGATCCCATCCTCACGATAATCATCATAAGCACCGCCATTATTGGACTTAGCCGTAACATGCTTTGTCCACAAAACACAATTTCTGCATATTTACAGAGATCTTCTTCTGGTGACATGTTCTTCACAATGTTAACTTAGCTCCTTACTTCAGCATGGAATTTTGTAAAGCCTCCTATTAAAGGGCAAGTTGTAACGTAGTTGTTGAGGCACTATGCTACAAGCCGGAAGGTCGCGGTTTCGACTCCCAGCGAGGTGGACTTTTTTTTTAATTTACGTAATTCTTCCAGTCGCACCATGGCCCTATGGTTGACTCAGCCTCTAGCATAAATGAGTACCAGGAATCTTCCTGAGGGGCGGTAAAGGGCGGACGGCGCCTAAGGCTGACAACCTTACCGCCGTCTGTGTAATTTTCTAGAGAAAATGTGGGAGCCTCGAAGTCTCACAACCCTATGGGCCTTCGCAGTCTGTTACAGGGATAGCTTTACCCTTTCTTACCGCCTATCTTAATAAAAATATTATCAAGGAAAATACATAAAAGAACTCTGTGAATTATTTCCTTCTTCCCAGAAATGTTCCGACTCGACAGTGCTAAACAGTGGGCCCATGACCAGTAAGATGTTCCTCGGAAATTAATGGAAAATTAGAAGGTAGTGATCCTGCTTTTTATAATTCCATCCTGAATCATTCAATCGCCCTGACTCAAAATAGAACATCTGAATATTTTTTGATGGTGTGGTTGTTTTTAGCAACGGCTCTCCACTGCTATAATAAACAAGATATGACGGTCATAAATTTTATGGAGGATCTAGAAATAGTCGGCCGTGACCTTTTTGAGTATATTCTACTGGAAAGTTTCATCACATTGCAACTCAACACGGTACACATAAAATGAGCTGTATTGGAGAGCCTGGGCAGGCGCAGATCCACGAAAAACTAACTTAGAACAGTCGATAATGCAACCAAGATATAAGACTGGTACCTCTTATACAAAGTGTAAATAAATGTATGTTACAACGCTCTGTGTTAGATAAGTGGGTTCAATCTGATCATATTTTCTTACTACACCCATGTCCGGAAACGCTTCCTTTTGGCACTAAGGGCCACAAAAGTTTCCGAGACGATGCATAAGTTTGAGGGGATACTGTCCCTGTTTTACATTATAAAAGTTACTCAAAATGTTGGCTGCCGAATTCATTGCATGTTCTGCACCGCTTGGTAATGTTATCCCGAACTCTATGAAAGTTTCCCGGCATTTCCCGGAAGGTTCCAGCTGCTACTGCAATTCTTGCCACAAGATCATGTTGTGTCTCCACTGGAGACTCGTACACCAGGCTTTGCATGTACCCCCAGAGAAAGAAATCCAGTTGAGTCAAGTCAGGAGAGCGTTGGGGCCAGGATATTGGGCCTCCATGTCAAATCCATCTCTCTCCAAAAGTTCCATCCAAATACTCACAGACAACATTAGTGCAATGTGCCGGGGCACCATCTTGCTGGAACCACATTTCATGACGAACTTCCAAAGGCACCACTTCCAGCAGCTCGAGTAAGGTCTCTTGGAGAAATGTTAGGTAAGTGTCACCAATAGCCGCAGAGGTAAGAGGTAATGGCGTCCTTCTTCACATTTCAGAGGTCCTAGCGCGTAAACAAAGCGTTTGCGGACATGAGTGTATTAACAAAATATAATCAGATTGGACCCATTTATCTACCACAGAGCCTTGTAATATATATTTATTTACATCATGTATATAAGGTTACACCAGCCGGTTCTGTGAAAGTATTGTAACGTGTTTTGCCATTGAAGACCCCGTTAGGATTGTTAATTCAAATCAATTAATCCACTCTTGGCAATCAATCTAAGATCTCATAATTGCGAGTAGATGCCTTATACCAGAGTATTCAACTTTTTGTGTGAAATTTCTAGAAAGATCAATATTACCTGGCTTTATCTCCTTGACGTGAACTGTACGTAATTTTGTTTTCGAATATTCCTATGTAGTAAAAAGGCAAGCTTATTTACATGTTCTAAACTGCACACCTCTGATTGGCCCCTGCTGTATCATAGACAATCATAGCTGCTATAAAATTTTATGACATCTGCGTGGAAGTTAAATCAACTGCATTGAAACTAACCAGCAGATCACAACTGTTCTCCAAAAGACTGCCACAACAGAGGGAGTGAACTTGTTAGTATATATTCAGATATATTTCTTACACTCGAGAGATCATATTTTGGGAGCAGAAATCCAAGACAACTTCTCTGCTCTCACAATGTGTAAAAATAAGTTTAAACTCCTTATATTTGAGAAGTTACGTCCAGAAATTCCAATAGAACCGAATATTGAATGAAGACTTGAAATAGGCCAGCGATCCAAACCTCTAACATCAATTATTATGAGAACACATCGCACAATTAAACAACCGCGCATAATTTATTCTGAGACAAAGGAAAAAAGTCTTGTGGGTAGTTAGGATGACGGCGCCCTATCTCCCTATTATTGTATTCCCCTTTAGCCCCCTCTTTGGAAATTTCAAGAACAGCTAGACGACTGGGGGGAGCCAGGATAACGTAGTCGGTATAACGACTGGCTACAGGCTGGACGAATGAGAGGTTGGAGTTCGAATCCCGATAGGGTCAAGAATTCTCTCTTCCCCACAGCGTCCAGACAGGCTCTGGAGTCCACCCAGCCTCTTATCTAATGGGTACAGGCGGATCTTTCCCCGGGGTAAAGCGGCCGGGGAGAGAAGCTGACCGCTCACCTCCAACTAGTGCCGAGATCAAGAAAATGTGGATCCTTACATCCACTCTCCCATACGCCTTCATGGCGTAGTGCTTAATTATTTAAGCAAAGGGACAACTTTACCTAGACGACTAGTGGATAGTACAGTAGGGAAGTAGATGGGTGAGAAAAACGTTAACGGCTAGAGAGAGAAGTGGAGGGGATCGATCCGCGGGAGTACTGTCCGAGGCCTCAGTATAGTCCGTAGAAATGTACTCAACCTGGATCTGATGATGGAGACAGAGACCGTTTCCGAAACGTCCAACAGCAGCTCCACATTGACACGGCTGACGGTCCGATAAGACTTCACTGTATATTGTAACCGAAAAGCTTCAAATCATACAAGATGCTTCATTGTCCAGAAACAGAAAGCTTTATGAGACAGCGTGCGTGTTCTTAGGCATATCCGTCCATTGCAACACGTTTTGACGCACGAAAGAGCAGTGGATTTGCACTCCGGTGCAATAACCATATTCCTTCAAGGCATTCTACATTTCTATTTATAGGCGCCTCCGGTTGCTGTTTGTATCCTGCATATAGGCCTAGAAATCTGCTGTTACAAGTCTAGACACCCTGCACCCTGACTTCATTACATTCGTCATATCGAAGAAGAGGTGACATGCGATAGCGTAGTTAATTGAGTCACTATGCTACAAGCCGGAAGGTCGCGGGATCCTATCCCGATGACGTGGATTTTTTCAATTGACTTAATCCTTCCAGCCGCACTATGACCCTGGAGTCGACTCAGCCTCTAACATAAATGAGTACCAGGAATATTCCTTGGGGTAAAGGACGGCCGGTGCGTAAAGCTGACAACCTCACCGCCATCAGTGAGCCGACTGTCTAGAAAATGCGGGAGTCTCGGTATCTCGAACCCCTATGGGCCTCCATGGCCTGTTACTGAGATATCTTTACCTTTACCTTTACCTTTACCTTTAACTTTACCTATATCGAACAAGATATATATAGTCACGCGTTGGGTGTATAACGCGACAAATAACTTTACGCCGTATTGAATATAGCGAATTTATTCCACTCGCTCTTACAATCTCACAATTTACAATCTCACAATTTACAATCTCACAATTTACAATCTCACAATTTACAATCTCACAATTACTACTGTAATCTGCAGTATCACAATTTATTACATCAAATCTTCTAACCACGTGTTCGGTTCTTCTTCCCGCGACTGCCGCTATATTCCAACTGTCTTCGGCAGCTGCTGCATTTTAACTGACTCCTTCAAGTCAAAGTAAAAGTCATTTGCAACTGACCGTCAGTCAGTCAGTCTGTCTGTCTGTCTGTCTGTCTTGGTGTCGAGCCCCAGCTGCGGCTCATGACCGGATGTTTAGGCAGTGTAGTTCTCTTATAAACCGTCAGCCAGACAACGGAAAGCGCCTCGCTTCCCTGTTGCCTAGTCGCCTTGTTTACAGGTGTTGTTGGGCAACGGTGTCGAGGGTTGTTTATTACTGCATAGCAACCGCGGTTTCCCCACGCTACGTCACCACGGGGGGGGGGGGGGGGGTGTTGACTGGCCTGTTACCGTAGTAGCAACAGCGCTCCGATGTTGTTACGTCACCGCTGGCGCGGGAGGTAATGTCCTCCATAGCGCAATACGTCACAATATTTTAAGTAATTTGTTAGCCCTGAGTTTATGCACGACAAGAAAACGTATAAAGTTCGACTTGATCTCTAAGCATATGCAAAATTGAGGTTATATTGAACCGACCTGAACCGTAACTAAATTCACCCGAAACATTTTAGTGTAGATAAACAATAAAAATTTCAACCCGTCCACTAGTTTCAAAGACAAAACATACCGAAGATGGGCACAGTTCCTGTGTGCACTGAGTGTAAAAACCGCACGTGGCAATTACATAACAGGAAACTTGTGCTTTGAATGGAATCAATAATAAAATTTCAGTGATACTGAACACAAAGGAAACATATAGACCAATGACGCGTAATGGCATTCTGCCCGAAGTTGGCTACTGCTTTGCCCTCTGATGTCGTTACTCTGGCTGAATGTCGTCACAAAAATCTTAAAAGATAACCGAGATTAGATTCCATTCAAGTACAGATGTACTAGTAGTAACATTATGGTATGTTTAAATATATGGTTTTATAGCAATTATTTAATTTATGAAATAAACTTCATTGAAAATTCAATCGATATTTCCTTGAGCGGAAGTACACAATGCAATACTCAGGCGGTAACACTGAGCTGCAGAGCCTTCGGATTTTTTTAACAATTCTTTGTATAAGTGGACCGCCTCAATTGTCTAGTGATCACAGTTCCTGGATAAAGCTCCAGAGGTCCAGGTTCAATTCCCGGCGTTACGAAATTTCCTGAGAGGTAGTGGGTCTGGAACGGGGTCCATTCAGTCTCGTGAGGATAATTGAGGAGTTCTTTCAAGGAAATAGCGGCTCCGGTCTAGAGACCCGAAATTAACGGCCGTGGGAATTCGTTGCGCTGACCACGCGACACCCTCTATCCGCAGAAGTTGGCACTAACTTCGCCAACAAACGGCGGTCGCTTGGTCGGTATAGTTCGCTTACAGACTAGAACCACGGAGTTTTGTTTTGTTTGTTTTCTTTGTATAAGCGGGTTAGAATAAGCGAGGTGTGTGCCAGTTTTGAATTTCTATGGCTCCGTTTGCCGCTTGTTTATATGGTATATACTTCCACCCTGAAGACGGAGGCAGAAGGTTTTTCTGAAAGATTATACAGTTCTACCAAACTACACGGCTTCACATTCCAGAATACCACATTCTTCAAATGAGTATTAGACCTATATTTCTCTCTCCTCTCGCTCCCACTTTGGGGCATTGGGCTGATTTCTCAGTTTCTTGATAATTTTAGAGACGGTAGGACTCCACGGGTGAACAGCTCGTCGCAAGGCCTCTAACTAAACGAGGAGCAACACAAACATGGTAAAACGCGCACGCGTGCACACACACACCAAACATTCATGCCCTGAGTGGGATTCGAACCCACGATCCCGGCTTCGGAGCGAACGAAGACAGTTCATGCATTAGACCGCTCGGCTACCGTGGCCGGCAGGCCTACTAGCGTGACTGTGACGTCATGTAATTACAGAGCATCGGCAGGACACGTGGTGTTCCTGTCTGCATCCGGTGTTTTGTCATGAAAAGGCAAGATGTTCGGCAACTACAGCACGCCACGTTACTGTGGATTATGACTTCATCTCACGCTAAGTTTTTACAGTTCTTTCTCGAAATCGAGTGATTATAGTTTTTAAGTTTTAATCGTTTTTCATTTTCGTTTCGATTCATTGGAGGCAGACGTGATCCATCTTGGTTTTGAGAGAATATAGCCCGAAGCGCAGAATTTTCATGAATGAAGTGAATTTTCCATGAAATTTGAATTCCGTCGTAGATAAGTTTTGTTGCTTTTTACGAAAATACTTCCTTCCCTCCAGATGACATGCAGATAAGCTGCCTTATTGTGTTCCAGATGCTAAAAAAGTAGGTGACTCGTGCACGAGGGATGATCAGTGCACCAAAAACCTGGGAAGGTACTCTGAGTGCAAGACGGGTACATGCATCTGTAAGAATGGATCTCGCAAGAGCAGCGACACTTCTAAGTGCGAGAAGGAAAGAAGTAAGTTGCTCAACTACAAAAACCTACACAGAAACAAAAATATTTGTTTCATTGCCCTTCTGTCTATAGGTAAAATTCTCCATGTGCTTAACTAATTAAGCACTATAAATTGAAGGCGTATGGGGAAGTGGGTGTATAGACTCACATGTTGTTGACCTCGGCACTGTTTGGAGGTGAGTTGTGAGCTTCACGCTCCGGCAGCTTTGCCCCCGGTACCTACTCTATACGAGGTTGGGTAGATCCCAGAGCCAGTCTGGACGACGTGGAGAAGAGAAAAATTTTGACACTACAGGTACTCGAACTCCGATCTTTTGGTCGTCCAGCTCGTAGATAGTCGCTATCCCGACTCACCGTCCTCTTGTTTATATCTTTGGATAGTTACACGCTTATGTACGTAATTATTACATTATATTACTACAGTCGCAACATCTTAGTGGGGTCATGTATGTTGAACAGTGGCAGACACACACACACCATGGAATTCTGCTTCTCAGATTCGATAATTCTGAAAGTTAGCAGAACTTTCAATGTGACGTAAAGCTTCTTCTGGGCTAAGTATTCGTCACAGAAAATCGTTATCTTCATCAGTTCACATATTCAACTCTTTTCGGATGTTCAGTGTCTTCGATTTCATGACTCAGTTGAACTTTACATGTAAATAATCTAACGGTTCTGCTTACAGGTTTTGCTGTCCGCCATCTTGCCTCCATGACATGGGTTGCTCTAATGGCCGTGCTGAATACCGCGCTCTAATCAGTTCAACTGGAGCCACGCGATAACCAAATGATTTCTGGAGTACGATGCAGTGTCAAAATACTTGTACCTTTGGTAGCATTAGGCACAGACTCTCTCATCAAGTTTCTTTATCATTCAAAGGGTAAAAGAGAAAATTTAACGCTTGGTACCATCTTGAATTCGAATGTATCGTTTCTATTTTGAATACCAAACTCCAATCGTTTCTTATAATCGATTATCAGTTTTCTCGATTCATATTAGAATTACAGAAATACATTCTCTGTATCTCTATAGCAGTATATACCCTAAGAACATTGCGTAACAACTACACTGGACATTTATTGAGAGTTATGTAACATGTAAGCCCTGTAGGAAATATTAAGTAAACTTTATGAGGAATAATATTAGAGATAAGTCTGAATCGGCACAACAAAATATCTACGAGTAACTTCACTCAGCTTCAGTCATAAAACAGTATTAGTATCACTGTTATTTGTTATATTATTTTTATGAAAATTTCTAATCAGACATATACAAGCATAAGCAGAATTTATCAGTAAGCTCCATGAATTATAAACCTGGGTGAAACTGTGGAATAATTTATTTATACTAAAAATTTAATAAATATTGTAAACCTCTCTGCTCTTTGTCTTACTGCTGCAGTAAATATCGTGTATAAGCACTACAATATTATTTACTACGCTCTTTGTATGCAAGCACAACAACACATCTCAGTTCTCTTGTAGCAAATCTGAGGGGTCCATGAGTAGCCTGGAATCTTCTTAAGAAATTCTTAAAATTTAATTTACCACGAAGACAAGTACCTGAAAATTCCACGACTTTCTTAAATACTGCGAGTTTCCTAAGACTCGACATACTTTAAACACGACTATAATAAAATGGAATAGAATTTTTCAGTAATATATTAATTTCTTTATTAATTTGTGCATCTGTAATAATTTTTTCATTAATTTGTTCACGATGTTTATACATTCTTTAACGGGGATATTTACGTCAAGATCTTTCATGTCCACTCTTAAAGTGCGTCCACATTACACGTGCTCCTGCTCGTGCTCGTGCTGGCGTGACTCGTTATGCTCGCGCGTAATGTGGACGATATGATAAATCACTAGACAAGCAAATTTTAACTTTTTAATTTAAAAACTATAGCCAATAAATTAAAATACGACTACAGCCTATACACACTACGAGTAAATATACGGATCCTCGCGCGCCGAAGCCTGGCGAGCAACTGCAGTAGTGTGGACGAATAAGATTTACGAGCACAAGTAAAAACTTGACGAGTCTCCCGACGAGCACAAGCCTGGCGAACACAAGGCTGGCGAGCACGAGCACCAGCACGAGTAATGTGGACGGGCCTTCAAAGTTTTATATTCAGGGTATTTTCTATGTACTTGATGTTCTGTGATAATTTTATTGAGTTGCTGACTTTGCATTTATTTTTATTGTTGTAAGGTCTTCTATTTTCCTACCAAAAATTTCGCTAATTTGTAGGACGGAGCATAAGAGTTATTTATTACAGAGTTTAATGTAACAAAAAATAATGTAACCTTCAGTTACGACGTACAGATCAACGATTGAGTACACACAAATTTCAATTAGAGACAGAATTGTAAAGAAACGCAATGTCTGCGAAGAGCAATAAAACGAGGCATGCCTGTAATCTTAATATTGCTTGAACGCCTATACCAATCTTCATGAAACAAGTTTGTATAGATCATGACACCTCAGGCCTTCTCAATGGCGTTTATCAGAAATGCCTCTCATCAGTAACACCAATACTACAGCCCGACAAATTATTGAGGAAAAATTCTGAATATTACTCGAATGTTCCAACAGATCGTCTTGAGTTTTTGGTATGTATGTCTTGACACCTGAGACAATATCAACAGCGTAATCAAGAAATACCCGTATTTAGTATTGCCAACACTACAACCTCTCAAAATCTGGAGACTCCTAAACAGATCTGAGTAATTCTAAGTTTCATATTATATTGTCCTCCAGAATACGTCAAAATGATTTACTTTTACACTTCATTGGCTAGCATTATGTTAATTTTAACATCATAAATATTTTATGTAAAGATCTAGTATTTTAAATAGTCACATAAATTTCAGTTAATTTATGTGAAGTTTCCTCTTGCAACTGGCTGCTGCTGAAGTTTCCATGTATGGCCGAAACAAGTCGGTCGTTACGAGGCTGTATTAAGTAAAAGAACTATACATGCACTAGACAGTGTTCGTTCTATTTGATTCACTACAACACCTATCGGCATAATGTTCTGTATTACATCGTATTGCTTTCTTCTTGCTCACATGTGTTCCGGCTTGAATACACAACATAAACTTACTCCTTCCATTTTGTTACGTAAGATCCGAACTACTGTTTCCCCTAAGTTGCTCCTCTGCTGTTCGTAACGTTTCTTCAACAAATTCATTTCGCCCCCGGATACTATTCTCCTTTCTCCTCCCATCCTCTTGCAGATTATCTTCTACGTGTGTAGGGTTCTCCATAATTATGGACAATTATAATGGAATTGTAATTCTTTGTTCTGTCTCTACATGAAAATTGTCTCTATAAACGTCCAATTCATAGGTTTTTCTAGCAACCGTTTGTTTGTTCTTCCTTTGTTCCTAGCGTCTATCAAGTATGGAATTAATTCTCTTCTAATTTTTCTTGCTTGCATGTTATCGTGTGCTATCCTTACGTTCTTTTCCTCTAATAATATACTTCCTTGCATTATTTATAATTTCTTCGAGTATGAGGCAGATCTCACCAATATCTATCGACAGCCTCATTTCCTTCCACGTCTGCTCATCCTGTCTGTCCTCGTGAAATCTACGATTATTTCAGTGTCTCAAAATACGATTCATGGACGTATTTGTCTAATCCAAAAATTGTCAAATTCTTTCTGTGCCAATAATCAACAAAATGTGACTCTTTTTTCCAGTCCCTTCTGTTCCACCTCCCATTTGTTAATCCTTTATTGTTACGCCTCCATTTTTTTATGTTTTTTCTCATTTGTTCTATTCTGATCTCAAATTCGTTCATGCTATTTTGCAGTACCTCCGAAAAAAAATAATTTTCCGGCAATTTTCTCATCGTTTTGCATTCTTCGTATCGTGTCTGTGGGTGTCCATCACTGTTTCAGTTTTCTCCTCAGTTTGTTTCGAGATTCATTTCAATATCGATAACCAACGGCATTTCAATCATGAGCCAGAAAAAGCAACTATCCTTCTAACCATGCACATTCCACGCTGCTTTTCGCATCTGTCCTTCACTCCTTGCTTCCCGTACGTGTCCAGCTCTGGTTCTGTACACCCGCAGATCTGCCTCGCTTCTAGACCTCTCGCATATGCGTCTGCACTGTATGACGCCATACTTAAAGCTGCTGCAGCACCGTTGTTCCATTCCCGGCAGGGTTGAAATTCTTTCGTCTCCATAGTGTTCAGACCGGTTCTTGGGCATTCCCAGCCTTCTACCCAATGGACAGTAGGGGTTCTTTTCCCGGGGGTAAAGCGGCAGAGACAAGAACCTGACCATTCAACCCCATCTAATTCCAAGGTAAAGAATTGTGGAGCTATACCTTCACTCCCCCACAAGCCTTCATGGCGTAGTTCTTAATTAACTAAGCACGGGGACAATTTTACCTTGCCGTTTATACGACTTCCTTACAAAGCCCTTCGATGGATGATTGCCTGTCCAGCCTCGCGGTTCTCTCCGTATAAATAATTGTTAAATTAAAAAAAAATACTTACTCCAGTGGAGATCACTGCGTTAGTTTCTAAGGCAGAGTGGACTCTAAAACGCCATGAACTGGAACATAATTATCAGAAATAACTCTAATCGAGAAAACTGGTTTAATGACCACATATAGGCTGGTAACTGGGAGCTACCTAAATGTTATGAAAGAAGTCTCAGCTGGTGGAAGAGGAAAGCTTTTTTTTATTGCTAGTGGGGTGGGACTAAGTCCCTTGTACTGCGGCCAATTCTGGCCTACTGTACCAGCCCCAGATGATAGGTGAGGGTGATTGTGGAGCAACTTGGTGAAATGAAGATTGGCAGGCGAAACCGAAGTACTCGGAGAAAACCTGCCGCAGCGCCACTTTGTCCACCACAAATCCCACTTGAACAGACCCGGCATCGAACCCGGGCCGCCGCGGTGGGAAGCCAGCGACTAACCGCTTGAGCTATGGCGCGGCCCTTTTTGTTCTCGAGTTATTCTATTTAGAGATATAATTTTGCAGTATTGCTGAAACCCATAGTAACCATAGTTTGAAGTCTGCCTAGCCAAAAGAATCCTTTCTGAGATCCTGCACATCGGTCCGTTACCCAGCAGTGACCTTGTGATATAAGATTCTTGGGAGCGACCAGATGCTAGCCGAACCAGTCTTAGCGATCCCGCTGAGGATGCCAGGACTGAGACGAAGGTCACGTGTTCTGCAAAACTTATCTTTATTGACAAACATACGTCTACCCTATAGGGTAGAGTGGTGATGCATATAGTATTTGTGTCTGATAATGAAGTACGCCTGCTGATATCTTCCTCTCTACTTCATAAATGTTGAACCGTGGGGCCTTGAACTCAGCATGTTCAACTCTGTGTTTGATACTTAATATAGATTTCCACATTGAAGCCTTTAATGCCCAGTGGCTACTATATGTACCACAAGATTCAATTCAACAAAACTCTGCATTATGCCCATATTGTATTTGTATATTTTGTTCGGTTCTCGCAATAAACATCCACTGCTAAGCTATACAGTATTAACCGGCTGGTCTTTGTAGCGAGAAGCAACATATCGTATTTCCTGTGAGGTACGAACTGGATTCAAATATGTTATTTAGGATAAATATAGTCTATAGAGGATTAACAGAAAAAGGAGACAGCCGAGGGCCAATCTGGGAGCCTGTCCCGAAAAGGAATGAAGAGGAGTAGTTTATCTTAACTTTCTTTTCAGGTTTCAAGGTACAAGTGCAATTGATTTTTGACCCCTCCTGGCAGGTTTTGCTCAGCATCAAATCACAGACTCTTTCCCCAAAATACCTCCCCATCATGACGAGAGATAATACACGTACTTAAAGTAAACTGATGATGTTAATGACAATGGCGGCGCCATGGAGAGGACACCAGACGCTACAAGCTTAGGAGGGATTGTATAGAATGATAATTAGATCGTCAAGGGACGGCAACACGCCTCAGGTGCAACTCTCATTACCGTGAGAACAAAAAGTGGACCTGTCATAGCCACAGTTACACAATTTTAAGGGAGGGAAGTAGTTACACTATGTGCATGATTTCGCTGTGTCACGGTTCTTTGGTTCCATTAAGAAGATGCGTGTATGTGAGAGAGACTTCTGACAAACAATCATAGTTATCTCTCACACTTTATCTTCAAGTGTAATCCACTTAAACCACTCGAAACCTGATATATAATTCCACCGTATGTTTCTCACCAGAATGACACAGCAGAAGACTTATTATATTTCAAATCGAAGTTATCGAAGGAAAGATAGAGGGGCGGATAGAAGTGACAAGAAGACGAGGAAGAAGACGTAAGAAGATGCTGGATGACCTTGGGGACAGAAGAGGATACTGGCATTTGAAGAAGAAAGCTCTAGATCGCATTAAGTGGAGGAACTGTTTTGGAAGAGACTGTGGACCTGTCGTCTTGACAGATTACTGATGATGATGATGATGCATTGCACTTGTTGGTTACAATCACAATTAGTACATATATTTGTTTAAATTAGGTTTGAGAGTTTTGAAGAAAACCCCAGGTCACCAAATCATTCAGTTCTTATGTATATAGACCAGTGCTAGCGGATTTAGAAAGCAGCCCGTGGAGTACTTTCGGAGAGCTGGTAAACATTTGAACTGCAGATAAGTTCATCATCGCACCCTCCTACCTCACCCTTGCAGTAAAACACCGAAATACCAAGCTCATAGATTTGTATCAGTTTCTTTTTTAGTATACACCAGCAACCGTCCACTTAATTTCCTTTAATTTCATCACAAATTTACGTTGCAGGCCATAGGCCTGGACTGGTTAAGGAATTGTGATAATACTTTGGAAGAACTAATTAAAATTCCACTTTGTCAGTTCCAAGAAATTTAATTTTGCTAATATTTTTCTAAGTTTATAGGCTAGGAGTCTGCTCCCTGTTTTGTGTTTTAGGGGGTCTCAGCCCACTTTGCCTTATATTCCATCCCCACTGAAATCAAAGCTCTCTGTGACTAACAAAATCCTACTATACAAAGCTATATTGAAACCTATTTGGTCCAGTGGTCTTCAAATCCGGGGATGTGCAAAGCCACTGACAATCAATCTCATCCAGAGATTTCAATCAAAAACACTAAGGTCAATTGCAGACGCGCCATGGTATGTGAGCAAACTTACACTCCATAACGACCTAAAGATACCCTTCGTCAAAATTGAAATACTAAGAATGGCTGAAAGGTACAAAAACAAAACTGTAAACCATGACAACGTATTAATAGAAGAGCTATACACCAATGGTCCAGTGACAAGAGGATTGAAGAGAACATGGCCCCAAGATATCATCAATCAATGAAATAGACTTCATGTAGGAGGAATATCACTGGATGTTTCCCTTCCAAGCTAACCACCTACAGCACATTTACTTAATACTCTGTAATGATGTAGATTGTAAAGAAGCATAATAATAAATAAAAAAATGAAATTAACTTCTCGACATGCACGTACCAGCTGCATGATCAGAAGTTAATACACTGCGACACTCTTCTCCGAGTGGTAATAAATCTTGGCCGAGGTACCAATTACGCCATGGTAGGTCACTGTCAAATGCAGGGGTGTCAAGGTCGGAATCCATTATATAACACAGTCCCAAGTGTAGCATATGGCCTGCGGTCTTACGCAATTAATTGTGGTCAAAATACAAGTCATGGCATGCGAAAATCAGCTCTCCGTGCACAATCCAGTCAGCTGCAAGACACCAAAGACTGAAGATACGAATTTGGTAAGACACTTTTCGGTTTCTAATTTATAAAATATAAACTAAATACCATAAAGTGATTTCAGAAATTGAGTTTGCGTACTTGTTGCTTTAGTAACGCGATATGCCACTACATGACTTAATTACATTAACATCTAAATTCTGTGTTTGTGTACGTCTCCCAAACTGTCTCTTCTCTCCAGGTTTTCCGATTATGATCTGTATGTATATCTCATCTCTCCCCTGTCTACTACACAGTCAGCCCCAAATCCTTCCGAAATTATAAGTCCCAATACGTGGTGAATAGCGAAGACATTGATTTCCAAATATGCGGATTTCGATATCCAAATATTTTCCAAAGCACTTCTAAACAAACACTAATAATTTATTCTTAATTTTTAATGTATGGGAACGGATTTCATACTCCACGAAGCTGTAGGCAAAGCTGTTAGTTTTTATATTTTAATTTTTAAATATTTAGATAGCAAACGCTAAGATAAGAGAACTGTCAAAATCTTCACACTCAAATCGGATAAGGGAAGCTGTAGATATCCAGAACTGAACAGAGCACATAAAGATATATATATATAGATGCTGTTTAGAAATTGTTCTTATTACATACATAAAACATATATACAAAATTATTAGTGCTACAACTGTTTTGTAGAATTTTTGTATTTCTGCCGGTAACACGGAAGTAGGTGTTTTATTTATTCAACATTTTCATTTGCATTCTAATTATTTAGCATGAGAACTTCAAAATCCTGATCAGTCAATTTATTTGTGCCAATTTATCAATCTAATTATAATCAGGCTCTATTAAAAGACGAGCAGGCTTGTGGCGTACTATATACATCACTTTAGGTTTAAGAAGTACTCATCGATGTCAATAAAATATTTGCTAATTTTAGATGACAACTCTCCTACTTCCAACTGATAATAAACACTACGACTACTATATCAGTATTAATGGCACGGTTCATATACGTAACAAAATAATATAGACTGGCATAATCCAACTTTTCTATTGTACAATAAACGTATTTGTATAACTTTAGGGGCTTAATCCTCGGTATCACAGCTGCACGTCCTTTATACATGCTGTGTGCCAGAAAACCGAATGCATGCAGTCAGTTCTGCAGTTCTGCGTGCTCTCCACGTGTCCCTTCGTGAACTTCAGCGGTTTCACAATATTCTGATATGAATGCTGTCACATCAGCCCGTAACAACTTATTTTGATATTTCGTGTACCGTTCTGAGTCTCAATGGTGGCGATATTGCCCAAGGACTTCAAACATTACGCTGGTAAAGGAACAGGACCTCTGAATGCCACTTACTTAATGGATCTGAAGAAGTTCACATTTTATCAACTGTGTTAGCTGGATTGTCGTGATGTGACGCCGTATAATCAAGTAGAATATTGATCTTCTACCAGACTACACGGCTTCATGTCAAAAAAAAGATAATATTCTTAAAATCACTTCCGATTTACTGCAGATTTCAACTATTCAGAAACCAGAAGAATAAGAGGTAGGCCTCACCGTCTCTGCATCTGTATTTATATATCACTTAACAATTTCTGATTGTCAGAACCAAGCTGCATGCAAAGTGGTATGGACGTCTCGGCGCATGCGTCCATCTCAAGGCGTACTTCATAAATCCCACCTACCAAAACTACAACCTCTCAAACTGTTTAGGTAATAACTTCAATTATGCTTGAATGTTGTTATGAAACTTGGTGTATATCAAGGACCGTGGCACCTGAACCCATCTCAAAGGTGCATTTCATACACCATTCCTCAATTAATACCAACATTGAAACCTCTCAAACGTATGAGTTACAACCTTAATATTACTTGAATGTCTGTACCAGTCTTCATGAAACTTGGTACCGTATATCATGCCATATGAAACAATATCAGGGATGTACTTCATAAATCCACGCAATATAAATAATAAACTGCAGACTCGCAAAATTCTGAGTTTTGTTCCATACTACTTGAATGCCTGAACATGTGACGTGTTATGGATTGTGACTCTGTACGGGGTTTCAGATTGGATATTAGATTTGTTGACCACTTTAACACACAACACCTAATTACACATAATTATACCGCCATCGGTGATTTCATTCTCGCAAGCAAACCGGTACCACGGCAATGTGTTACCGAGGCGTTCCCTAACAGCTGCCGTCTATTCTTGCTTATTAAGAATATGCTGTCTAGCAACGGAGTGGTTCCGTTGTTTGTATAGACGTCTTTCTTTCAGATCCGTTTGCAATGTGAGGTTCGTAGTGTGGTTAGCTTAGCAACAATACAGTTATTTGTGTCTCCAACAGATGAACAGCATGGGACGCTGGAGCACACCTGTCCACTGTTATTTATATAATTAAGTGCTTTATGTAGGTTTCCTGAACGGGAAACACAGAGGGCAGAACGCCTCTTCTGGCGTGTGTGCGTGTTTTTCCATGAAATGGGTGATGTAATGTAACTTGTTAGAAGCTCCTGACATTCAAGGAAATATCAATGTCACGTCCAGTTTCGAAGTAACAAAATTCGCGCTATTTATACGTACGGAGCGAGTGAGTTTCTATTTGTTGAAGTTTGAAAACAATACAGAAGCCGCGAAAATTTGTACTTATATTTATTTGGCATACATTTTGCCTATGTGAGGACGATTGAGCAACATGGCGTCACTTTACATCAGTTATGCGCGATTTTGTCTGAGGATTTACGAGTATGATCATGTACAGAAATTTTAGACCACTGGCCATAATCAGTGATAAGTGTTGACTTGGAAGATTTTTAATGTAAACCAGGTGGTGACGAATATTTGGAACCTCGATAGTGTAGTCGGCATAGTGGCTGGCTACATGCTGGACGACCGAGAGGTCGGAGTTCCAGTCCCAGTAGGGTCAATATATTCTCTCCTCGACAGCGTCCTGAATGGCTCTGGGGTCCACCTGGCCTCCTAACTAATTTGTACCGGGGAGTTCTTTCCTCGTGGATAAAGCGGCAGGGGCGTGAAGCTGACTACTCACCTCCAACTAGTGCCGAGGTCAAGAAAATGTGGATGTATACATCCTATCCCCCCTACACCTTCATGGAGTTGTGCTTAATTAGTTAGGCACAGAGCAACTTTTCATTTTACACTTTTCCTAAAAGTTTTCCAGTGGAATTCAACACGAACACAAACTCGGAATTTCAATTAATTTTCTTAAATGGCCATCGTCGCTGAAATCCTTAGAATCCAATGCGGATATTGCACACTATTTCTGTGGCCCCTAGTACGGCACATCTGAACACACCGTTTTCAGTAATGCAATTGGTGAGGATTCGCACTACACTCATGTCTGAGAACTACTGTCCGGTAAATACAGCCGGAGGTCAACGTTAAACATTTTCACAAAGTGCCATTGTTCTAAACTGTCTGCAGGCAATGGATCACAGCCTGGTGTGGATATTTCTGTTGGGTGCCGTGTACTGGGCCAGAGGTGCACGCATCCTGGGAATCTTCCCCACACCGTCCATCAGTCACCAGTTGCCGTTCCAAACCATCATGAAGGCCTTGGCAGCGAGAGGACACGAAATTACTGTCATCAGCACTGACCCTCTCAAGGTTTCAGTACAGTAAACTCTCCCGTGATTGCAAGAGTGTACAATTATAGTATTTCTGTCCCTCAGTTCACCCTAAGTCTGTACTGCCAGAGTACAATACCTCGGTACACTGCACACCGTATTTTCACTTAGTTTCCTTTATCGGCATTTAGTTATTATTATATCCGAGAAAATGTGTATAATGTCCTTCTAAATGAATGCGTGATTCACAAAGTAGTCCCCACATGCTTACATTTTTAAGTTCTTAACACCAGTAACACCAACATGACGGCCATGCAAACGTCTAGGATTGGGGCGAAACTATCACCACTTGAACCCGGTTTCTAACGCGCTGTGATTATACATCTTTAGAATGTATACAAACTTCTGTTATGCTCACGTTTCTAAACGGGATGCGAACAACGCGAAATCGATATTGCCACCAAAGTCTTGTACGAAGAAATCTCCGGAATGAAAAAGCCCCTTGTCTCTATCACCCCTAGTTAGTTAGTTAGTTATTAGAGAGGGTGGGTTGCCCCATGCACTTAGACCTGCAGTGGTCCATTGTGCTTCCCTCTATGATTTCTACAAGCCTCTATATCCTACCAGTACTGGTGCTTACCATCAGTCCCGCCCAGCNTATATATATATATATATGGAAAGTGGCTGTATTCCGGCGAAAATTTGGGATGTTACAATTAGATATAAAGAGAATATAATCATATTATAAATAAAGTTGCACACAGCTGTTATGGGAGTGGATACATCATACACCCTAGGTTTGACGAGTCCGCTATCTGGACTAATCTGTACGGTCCAGTTAACGTGAGAATCATCTGTCTATTCCGAATGAGGGAAAAAAGATTTACAGTATCACCCAGACGATGGTACTACAGAATACACACGTTAAAAATATCTGTTAGCATTAGTCTTGAAGTCGACGAAAAGTGAGAATCAATGTGCAACGTGTAGGTCTAGAAATATATTTCCTCGACTGCAAATGTATCTGTATATCTGTTCCAGACGCCAGTTCCAAACTACACAGACGTGGACCTCTCCTTCTCATATGAACACTTCCATGCCTCATTAGACTTCACAACAATGGACCAGTCTACGGCATACGAACTCGTAGGACGAATGGTTCCCGTCATGAACAAGGTGCTCGAGAAACAGTTCAGTTCCTCGCAGCTTCAAGAATTTATTAGGTTGGCATTTCTGTCTGAATTACCTGCACTGTATAGATATAAGATAACTTCGTATATACGCGGTTTTCCTTATTCTCTTTACCAACCATATTCTATCATTTACGTTGTAAGAACCATGTCGTGTTCGTCATTGACTCCTTTCGGATATACAGAGAGTTCGTTTTTTCTTATGTTTGATGACCGGTTCACAGTTCTGCGCTTCCGTAGATCGGTGAACTGCAGGCTCCGAGGCGCATTCGAATTTTGTCGCTCAGTCATTATATCTGATGGCCGATAACCTTTGGAATTCGGCGAAATTATTAACTCCGTGAACCGCTTGACGGCATTATGTTTCACGGCGAGCGGTTCGGTTCAATCGTGGGTATTTATTTATAGTTTATCAGCAGTAGGCAGCAGTTATCAGCCCCTTTAGCCTTTGTTTTCAGTTACAGTATGTGAGCAATGTAGTACCCATGGTGCGGTATACTTCAGAACAACGCGTATTTCTGTATGGCACATATCTGAAATATGTATCTGCTAAAATTGTCAGTGAAAATTTCGACTTAAATTTCATGATAAAACAGTCACAGGCAGACAAACATGTCGCAGGTTGGTGAATAAACTTATAACGGGATTCTTAATGGACAAGAAACCAAAACATACGCGCCTAGTGTTTACTGACGTGAAGTAAGATGACGTAGTGAACAGGCTTGAACATACACCTAGTAAATCACTGAAACAACTAAGTCAAAGGACTGGAGTGTCAAAGTCTAGTGCAAGAATGGCAATGCAATTGATGAAGATTAGACTCTATAAAACAAGGGCAATCCACACCTTGCAGCCGCGCCAACAAGTTAATGTGAATCATTTTTCCACTTGTTTTCTATGGTCTGTCATCGAATTTGAGATCTATCCGGAACTGAAATTATTTTTTAATGAAGAATGGTTTCGTTTGCCAGGATACATAAATATGCAGAGGTAATAACTTCCCTTCATTCCTAACGTTATCGGCCGCCGGACATGCTGATTCATCTGCAAAATTCTTGTGTACATCGCAGCATGCGGAGCACTGACCACCATGAAGCGCAGAGTCGCGGAACCGACCAACAATGTAAAACTTCTACCTGTAGTATTTTTCTCAGTAGCGTTGCGAAGCATAGAATGTTGCTTAAAGAGGTCATATGTGATTTCAAATTATGTCCATCTTGTCTCCGATGACGACCTTCGCTTCCAATTCCACCTTCTCGGATAATTAATCACCGTAGAATTCCAACCTCCTAAACTATATCAGATAAAGCATTTATGTGAGAAAAAAAAAGGTGATATATTTAAGCATAATTAATTAGACAGTACGCCATTAAGATGGAAGGCGGACTGGAGGTATGGCTTTTTAACCTCGACAATAGAAGGATGTAAGTGTTCAGCTTCAATCTGTAGCCGCTTTACTCCGAGAAAGCGATGCCACGGTATCCATTAGCATGCCGGGTGGGCCCCGGGAGTTGGTTCGGATGCTGTGTACAAAAGAAAATTCTCCTACTCCTGCCGGGAATAAAACTAAGATTCATCGGTCTTCCAGACCGTAGCCTGTTGCTATACCGAGATTCCTGGCACTAATATCATAATAGACGGATGACACTTTTTGAAGTAATATTTATGACCTAAACGCCTTCCCCACTTGTGCGTTATTTGAATACCGTTTATCTTAATATCAGAATAAAGCCTTCATTTAAATCTTAAGTCAATAAGAATACACGTAAAAAATGTGCGCGTTTTCCAAAAATTTGAATATCGCTTATATTTCAGTTCACCTGTGTGGGTGTGTTTGTGTGTGTTTTTATATGTATGACTGTCCTTTTTCCATATTTAACACAAGCTTACCACTGTGAGAAATTCGTGTTATATTTCCAGGTCAAATGCAACGAAATATGACCTTGTGTTTCTGGAGGCGTTTTTGTACCAAAGCTATCATGGTCTCATACACCTCGTGGGATCTCCACCTGTCATAGGAATATTGTCCCTTGAGTGCCTCTGGACTGTGGGGAATGTAATGGGGAATCCCAGCAATCCTGCTTTTGTTCCGGAAATTCTACTGTCGTATGGAAACCGCATGACGATTTATGAGAGACTACAAAACATGCTATTTTGGTTATGGATAAGGTACATAGATTTTATTAGTACTGCTAATCCTTGCTTACATTGTCACATTTCAAAGACTAGACCCTCCTGACCGCTTCCACTCAAAGTTTCAGACAAACGTTTAGAGAAACTTTTCTTACACGGTGAGACGCAACATTTTGAATTCAATTCTTTCCTAAACGGACACGCATAACAAGCCATAAACTGTGCTAATGGAAGTGATATGATGTTAAGACCTATCTTTGCCGTGTTGCTGATTCAATGTTGACTTGTTGCCACCTAAATTATTTTTATATTTGTTATATACTGGGGTCTTTCTAATCTGTACCAACTGTGAACACCTAGTGATGGGCACTATGATGCACGCCCACTATCAAATAAGTCTTCGATAACAAAATATTGACATCGACGCACTTTACGATATGTTTCATTTAAACGCATTTTAATCAACCTGACTAATTTCATGGTAACCCAAAGTCTATCAGAATATTGTACAATACTTCCCTCCTAACTGAAAAATAGGCTTTCCTGAAGTCTACAAATAGCTGAGGTACTGTCTCATTGTACTCCCATTTTTTTCTCCAATATCTGACGAATGCAAACGATCTGATCTGTACTTGATCTGTTACGTCGAAACCCACACTGATGATCCCCAATAATTTCACCTATATATGGACTTGACCTTGAAAGAAGAATATTGGATAATATTTTGTATGAAGTTTCATCCTTCTTATTAAAGCACCCGTCAATAATGAAACAATATTTTAAAATATAAAATACATCTTGAAAATGTTTCTCACTAAAAGTGAAACTTTAATTCTTTACGAGGTCATTAAGACGCAATATACAGGAAGACTGCACTACTAACACTATACAAGACATAAAAACTACGATAGTCGCAAAAGCATACAATGACAGCATTCTAGGAGTAAAATAAAAAACTAAACAACGACATGCACGGAAGCAAGATGGACAAGTGTACAGTACAGTGATCTCCCCGAAAACAAAAGAAAAATTGTCTGATGATGGCCCAGGCGAAACATGTTGTAAACAGAAGAAACATGAAAACTAGAGATATTTTAGTAATCTGAAAATCACTTTTAGTGTATAAATTATACACATACTTTTAGCGTCTTAGACATTTTATGATTTTAACATCATGAAGTATTAAAGTTACATTTTTAGTGACAAACACTTTCTAAGATGTCTTTTATATTTTAAAATATTGTTGCATTATTGAAGGTTTCTTTAAATAATATGGATGATGCCTCAGTGCAACGGGATGCTAAAAGTAAAATATAATATTTGTATGAAGTTGATTGCAGTGAGATCCCGCGATAATTACTACAGTCAGTTCTATCACCCTTCTTGTGATAAGTAATTTTTCCTTATGCCAAATAGAAGTAATTAGCCTATGGATCTTAAATGTAATATTTCGCCTCCTGCTTGAATAAGTTCTGCCTGAATTTGATCACTATCTGGCGATTTATAACTTTCCAATTTTTTTCAATAGCAATTTCAACCTCAAAAGGGCTACGATCAGGTAGTAGTAAAAGTAAAGATACCCTGTAACAAGCCGTGGAGGCCTATAGGGTTGAGAGATGTTGAGGTTCCCACATTTTCTAGACAATCGGCTCATAGATGGCGGCAAAGTTGTCAGTCTTACGCGCCAGCCGCCCTTTACCCCCAAGAACATTCCAAGAATATTCCTGATACTCATTTCTGTTAGAGGCTGAGTCGACGCCAGGACCATAGTGCGGATGGAAGGATTAAGTAAATTGAAAAAAAAAAATTCAATGACCTCATCGGGACTTGAATCCGTGACCTTCCGGCTTGTAGCATAGTACCTCCACCAAATACGCTACCGTGTGCACCTCAGGTAGTAGTATCTTGTGAAATGTAACGCCGTTTATTCTGGCATTATCCCACTAACATTTCGAAACAATTCGTTTCTGTTTGCAGCCTGCTTTTTGCTTTACTTACTCTTGGACCCTGATAATGACGCGGTACGTTTCTCCGAAATGTCATTGAAATTCTATCGACCTACACAGCACTACAGTCCTTGAAGACAGAAGTCTTAACATGCAAATTAATATTTGAATATAATTTTTATTTTCAGAATTACAGATAGGCTATATACTGAAACTTGTCTGGTTTCAGAAAAAGGCCATTTTTTAAGAAAATTCTTTCTTTTTCTTTTATTACTGACAAAAATGCCTTGGGTGCTTTTACTCATCTGGGGCATTTATCTATTTCTGAAATATAATTTTTACCCCCCAAACATTAATGACTGTTTCTGTCATGGCATTTGGGAATTTTGTGTTCATGCGATATTTTGATAAATTTCATAGCCGTTAAGCCAAATTCTCTATTTAAGGACAAAGTGATACGTGAGCTGTTTCTGTGTGACAGGTACAAAATATACACGGAATGGGTTCCAGAGCAAGAAGCTATCATGAGGAGATTCTTTGGCCTCAGCCCCCCTCCTGTTATTGATGCAGAAAAGAACATAAGTCTGCTTATGCTCAGCTCCAATTGGGTGTTCAACTACCCCATCCCTCTTATGCCAACAGTAGTGACTTTTCACAGCTTGCACATCAAGAGCACAAATGACACACTGCCAAAAGTAAGGAAAAAAATCAGTGAAGTAAGCTCTTTTCCTTTATTTATCATTGCTCATGGCTTTTTCTAGCAAATACATAAGTGCTTAAAGAAGAATTTAACCAATAATTACAAAAGATTTTGTATAACCTAACCCATTACTATCCACTTCTGGAACCATACTCGTAGAAATTCTGTAAAGCTCTTCAATATGTGGTCATGTTGCATAATCGAAACAAGTCTTCCCATGTTTTGTAAACAGGTTTAGGAACAGTGCAGTATTAATTATGGAACAGTGAAAGGATCCCTTTCAGAGCAATTCAAAAATTTTTGGTCATTTGTTTAGAAAAGAAATATCCTACAGCTCTCGAAAACCCTATTGCATTTATATGCACTTAACAACACAGTGAGCTTGAAATTTAAAAATTTTTAGCAACCCAAAATACTTTTCAACTTTCAATATTGCACCTTAAAATAAAATAAATGAGGCTCGATTCAAGAATGAGAAAAGATACTGAAGTTCTAAATATTATTATACAGATAGCATATTTTCAGTTTTCAATGAAAGCAATGTAAATTATTCAGTACATGAAATATAACACTAACCGTGACGTTTGGCCGCGCCACAGCTCAAGCGGTTAGTCACTGGCTTCCCATCGCTGCGGCCCGGATTCGATCCCAGGTCTGGTCAAGTGGTATTTGTGATAGACAAAGTGGCGCTGGGGCAGGTTTTCTCTGAGTACTTCGGTTTCCCCTGCCAATCTTCATTCCACCAATTGTTCCACAATCACCCTCACCTATCATCTGGGGCTGGTAAAATAGGCCAGAAGTGGCCGCAGTACAAGGGACTTAGTCCCACACCACTAGCAATAATAAAAAAACTATGATGTTCTCTTTAAGACACATATCACTTGAAGTAAGTAAGTAAGTAAGTAAGTAAGTAAAGGTAACCTTATAACAGGCTGTGGAGGCCCATATGGTTGTGAAATGTTGAGGTTCCCACAATTTCTAGACAATTGGCCCATACATGGTGGTAAGATTGTCAGCCTTATGCGCCAGTCAAATTTCATAATCTTCACAATCTGATTACAGTGATATTAACTATATAAGAATTACAAAAAAAACACCATCTATTTTCAATGCTTGTTTTAAGAATCACATTCCTGTTGATATACTATTTTATATCTCTTTTTGGAATGTCTTCCCACAACAATTCACATACAGTTACAGCAATTAATAATACATATTACTGGTTTATGCTACATCCAGATTATCTCATTATGAGAAAACTGCTTTACAGATGTGACAGACACACATACCCAGCAGGCCCAGCAGTATAACACACGCAGTCACAGGAGCAAGACACAACACAAAGCACAATACACACACGAAAGTAGAAAGAGTGCTCCGACAGAAGAGGATAGGTGTGCCTCGCGTAGTGAGATACGACATAGGGATGAAAAATCCTGAAAAATTTTAATATTTTTAACATTTAATATTTATCAATATATATGATAAATATATATTTTAGTTATTTTAATATGAAGACGGCAAGGCATGCAGTGAACTATTTTAACGTAAATCGAATAAGCACCTGAAGATGGCACTTTTGTGCCGAAACATGTAGTGTGAGAGAGAGGAGTGAGATAGATGAATGTATGCACTGGAAGACGGTTGAAATAAATCATGGATGTGACAGAATTCTGATTCTGATGCTGATTCCCCCTTTCAATTAATGCATTTTTATACACCATCCAATTCCCTCTTAAGAAAGATTTGAAGGTCTGTCTACGTCTTGGATTAAAATCATAGGATCATTGTCTTCTACATTTTTCAAACCAGTTCCTTAAAATTAATAATATCACATGTCTCCTTGTACTTCATGACTGAATGAAAATTTAGAATATTCAGCCAGAAGTAGTTTTCCTCTTCTCCTCCCCGACATACACTGCTATGGCTCTTTATGATGAAAGACACACAAGGAAGCTATTAAAGCAGCAGAGGGGAATTTTCTGTTGGTACAGCAGTTTAACCAAAATAATTAAAAACTTTCAAGCTGTCAACTTCAAGACATGAGTTAAAACATGCATACACTGCAGTTTCGTCAATGAGCAGATAGACTCCACATATTACAGACATAACTGAATTGCTTTCAGGACCTACAGACGTTTCTTGATGAAGCTGAATATGGTGTGATATACTTCAGTCTTGGTTCCAATGTGCGTAGTGATCGTATGCCACAAGAGAAGAGGCATGCTTTTCTTAGCGCTTTCTCTGAATTGCCACAGAGAATTTTGTGGAAGTGGGAGTCAGACAATCTGCCTGGACAGCCACCAAATGTGAAGCTTGGCAAGTGGTTTCCACAGCAGGACATTCTAGGTATTACATCCTTCTGTTTTAACAGAAAGAGTATATAATATTATAAGACATTTAATTCCCACTTAAAAATTCAATGGAGCATAATCTATATTGTAATTATTTATAGATTAAATACAGTTTAATTACAAACCTAAGTTCTGAACCTCAGCATGAATGTGAGAACACAATAATGCATTCTTGAAAAGGGTTCAGAGGGCGCATCTATTTTTTCCCAAGACCATTCTTATATGGAATTTTACATGCATACAGTGGCATTTATAAACCTGGAATTCATAGGTACTTTCCCTTCCCACCTCTTTTATCTTTCCCTCCTCTTGCCATTCCTTTCCCCTTTCTTCTGCAATCAAATTTATATTCAATTTATATTCAAACAGTCTGTGCAAATATTGCAAAAATGTACCTATGCAAGACAATAAGGCAAAAAATTAGCCACACTACAAACATACTGCATTAGCTCAATCTTCCAGGTCTGTTCTCTGTGAGTACTAGCAAATACACACACAACTGACTTTTCCATATAGGCATAAGATGCTGAGCATGAAACGTAGACATTACTGTAAGAGTAACACCAAATTACTGTAACAGTTTTAATTATAGTGCAAAATTCATATTAATTTATACATGACCAACTCCCATTTAGTATGTCACACAACACAAGGTAGAAACCACATTTTTGTTTTGTATAACAAAATCAGGGGGGCACAAGGTAGCGTAGTTGGTTGAGGCACTATGCTACAAGTGGGATCGAATCCCAAAGAGGTCATTGGATTTTTTTCAATTTACTTAATCCTTCCAGCTGCACTAGGGCCCTGGGGTCGACTCAGCCTGTAACAGAAATAAGTACCAGGAATATCCTTGGAAAGTTCCTGGGGGTAAAGGGCGGCCAGCGCATAAGGCTGACAACCTTACTGCCATCTATGAGCCGATTGTTTAGATAACGTGGGAACCTCAACATCACACAACTCTATCGGCATCCACGGCCTGTTACAGGGATACTTTTACTTTTTACACAGATACACAGATATCGTTCATCACTTATGGAGCTGAGCCCTTCTTGAGAAGCCGCCAATTGTGTAGCTACTCAAGAGCTTCTCAGCATTTTATCGAACCCGAACGTTCATTTCCGTGTTCACAAAAACCTTTCACTTGTCCCTATCATGAGCCAGATCATTCCAATCCATACCATCTCATCCTATTTCTCTAAGATCCAGGTTAACATTGTTCACCCACCTACATTTTGTTCTTCCTAGTGGTCTGTTTCCTCCTGGTTTTCCCACCAATATCCTGTATGCATTCCTCTTCTCCCCCATTCGTGCTACATGTCCTCCCTACCTTATCCTCCTTCACTTGAATGATTGGACATCAAGTATACGTGAATGCTGTCTCCTTTCTACCAAAATAAGGTCATTTTCGGTGGGTATATCGTCACCACGGCATGGCGTGACCTCAGGTTGCAGATGGAGGAGACTCCCTCCAGGTTTGTTTGGCATCTGTGAATGTATTGAATATGCAGTCACGGACAGCTGACAAGGGGTCGTCCTCTTGCTTGGGGGTTGGACATGGGACTAAAAACTCCTAACCATTAAAAATAATCTTGTTACAAAAATTTGCATAAGCCTCAACCTGGAGGGATTCTTTGGATAAACAAAAAAATTAACTTCCGGCATAGCAACAGACATAGAAAAATAATTAAAAAACAAATTAATAAGACAGCAAAAACAATTGTCTGTCATTCATTTTGTTGCAGTCACCCTTCCTATTATAAACATTTTTTTTCTCTGTTTCTTTCCAGCTCACCCCAACATCAAGCTATTTATAACACAGTGCGGTCTCCAAAGCTTCCAGGAGGCTGTATATCATGGTGTGCCTATGCTGGGAATCCCGTTCATTGCAGATCAGAAGTACAACGCCAAAAAAATAGTCACTGAAGAAATTGGACTCCAGTTGTTATTTCATGAGCTAACAAAAGAGACACTACTGACCACTATAAAGGAAATGATTAATAACTCCAAGTAGGTGCAAATCAAGTTTGAGGATATGAGACATCCTAGAAAACAAATAAATCAGTATGATATTATTGTTTGAGTGATGACACATTTGGAATGGATGATAAATGTACAACACATCAAATGAAAAATGTTAGGTCCAATAAGAAAGAAGTTCTATAAATTGCATTATGCAGAGTCAGCACCCATGAGATACTGTGATTTTTAACAGACCAGATAATTAAGAAATGTTTCATCCCTTTCTGTACCAAGTCAGGCTTGTCTTAGGACACAAACATTAAGATAATGCTTCCAAAAACATTTTCTTCTTGGAATCCTTTTTCATACAGTATTTATCAAAGTAAAGCTGTTTCAACTGCAATGTTTATATGGCATTGAATGAAATGAAATTGTTGTGGCATATCTGAAAATACTATTCTACCGCTAGTCAAAAGTGGCTGAGGAAAACCAAAAACTGAGAGCATCTGATAATCTGGATACGATCTGTCCTTCATGAATACAAATACAGAATTACATCAATTTGTAAGATTTGAGGCTTTCACGGCGGTGACTATGAAGAAAGCAGTCTTCTGGGATTTGGCACCGTGTATATGTGGTGTTAACCCCACATATACACGGTGCCAAATCCCAGAAGACTGCTTTCTTTACATCAATTTGCTTGTAAAAAAACTGTGCCCCAAAAAATTGCAGAATAACAAATTCTGTGGCCTGTAGTCTGCAAGCAAACTATACCGACGAGTTACTGCCGCCTGTCGGCGAATTTAGGGCCGGCTTCAGCAGATAGATCGTGTCATGTCGTCAGCATAAATGTCCCCACGGTTGTTAATCTCGGTTTTGTAGACTGGAGCAGCTATTTCCTTGAAATAGCTCCTCAATTATCATCACAAGGCTGAGTTGACCCCATTCCAGACCACTACTTCTCAGAAAATCCGGTAGCGCCGAGAATCTAACCCAGGACCTATGGATCTGCAGCCAGGATCTCTGACCACTGCACCACAGATTCAGTATTTGCAAAATAACACTCAAAATAAAACAAATAACTGGAGATATAAACAGGTGAATTATTTGCAGCACATAATAATCCTTCCAGCTGCACTATGGCCTTGGGGTTCACTCAGCCTCTAACAGAAACGAGTACCAGGAATTAATTAAATAATTTTCCTGGGGAGTAAATCGTGGACAGCGAGTAAGGCTGACAACCTTACCTTCACAGCCTGGTACAGGGATAACATAATAATGATCAGCAGTCAAATTTAAAATAACACATTTGAGGTTATTGGGGGCAGTAATTTTACTTTCCTCATTTAGGTCTCACATAGTGAGAATTTTGTAAGGGTTGTCATTTTCTTACCTTATTCTGTGACAATATTCAGAATCCAGTTTCACACTGTCATGTTGTGACGTGCGCACTACACTGTTAGACTCAGGATTCCCTTATTTGAAATTATGTGGCAAAAGTGTTACAGAAATTTGAGGAATTATTGCTTCAGCGCAGAGTCATACTCATATNGGCGTATGTGAGTGAGTGATAGAGCTGTATTAGAGTGTAATCAAGATAGTACGTGTAACCAAACTGTCAATAAATCCAGTCATCCAAACTAGATATGATGTGACCTTCTTGAATACAAATACAGAATTACACCAATCTGCTTGTTGAAACAAAAGCTGTGTCCCAAAGAAACTGCAGAATAACACTTGAAATAAAACAAATAGCTGGAAATATAAAAAGGCAAATTATTTGTGGCACACTGTCATGTTGTGACTTGCACACTACAACTTTAGACTCAGGATTCCCTTATTTGAAATTATGTGGCAAAAGTGTTACAGAAATTCGAGCAATTATTGCTTCAGCACAGAATCATGCTCATACATAATGCTATTGAAACATTAGTATCAGGCACTGATAGGTCATTCAGACCTCAATAATATTGAAAAAGAATTTTACATTCATTTAGCAAGAAGAAGAATCTTTTTACCAGCAAATTGGACTTAAATTTGAGAAAGAAACTAGTGAAATGCTACATTTGGAGCATTGCTTTGTATGGGGCTGAAACTTGGACACTTAGGGCAGTAGATCAGAAACACCTGGAAAGCTTCGAAATGTGGTGTTGGAGAAGGATGGAGAAGATCAGGTGGACCGATTATGTGACAAATGAAGAAGTGATATTTAGAGTCAGTGAGCAGAGGAATATCCTACACGAAATAAGAAAATGGAAGACTAATTGGATTCGTCATATCTTATGCGGTAACTGCCTTCTAAAGGAAGTTATTGAAGGAAAGAAAGAGGGGCGGATAGAAGTAACANCGCACTACACCTTTAGACTCAGGATTCCCTTATTTCAAATTATGTGGCAAAAGTGTTACAGAAATTCAAGCAATTATTGCTTCAGCGCAGAATCAGACTCCTACATAACGCTATTGAAACATTAGTATCAGGCACTGATAGGTCATTCAGACCTCAACAATACTGAAAAAGAATTTTACATTCATAATATTATATTCATGAGGATAGGGACGTAGCATTAATGAAAACCTTCCCTAGCTCAAAACCCTCAACCCCTTACTTAGGTACAAAATCGGCTTTCAAATTGTAATATCAATAGAAAGGTACTTTGTAAGTGGGTGGTTATAATGCAGTCTGGGTTAAATAATCCGATCTCTGGAGACCTTCTCATAGACTTTTTGTACTCTTTTCTTCTATACTCTAAAAAATATTAATGCAGTGTAAGGTACCAGAAGTTTAGCTTACAGTTCTACAGACCCTTTCCATTGACATTTTCAGCCCTTTGGATACATCCCTCATTTCAAATCATCAAAACTGTCACATTTTTAAATAAAATAATTTTGATTCTTACAGATACCGAGACAATATAAAGAGAATATCTGCCATATCCAAAGATGAACCCGAGAGTTCACTGGACCGAGCTGTGTGGTGGGCAGAGTACACAATACGTCACAAGGGAACCAAACACCTGAGGTCTTCTGCGCCTGATTTGGCATGGTATCAGTATTTATTGTTAGATATTGTAGCACTTATATTTTTTGTTTTTGCAATTACAATTTGTATATTATACCTTTCCTTGAAGAATGTCTATATGTATATAACTGGAAACCCTTATAAAGTAAAATCAAAACATGATTAGACAAAATATGCCAACATATGTTAAAATGTAAAATATGTCACAGATACATGGATATTTTTTAGAAAAGATTAATTCCAAAGATCTAGCTTTGTACAGGATATGAATACACAGTTAGAAACACAATATCTGCAACATCGTGTAAAGAATAGAGACAGATTAACATTAATAATGCAGAAATATATATGCATTTTAATAATTTTACACTTAATTTTTAAGAGCTCTCTTGATGATCAGACAGACACCTATTACATGTTCTACATGATTTTCAGTATAATTAAACGGAATTTTATGAAACACTGTATCTGATGGTTCATATACTTTGCCATATACAGAGAGTTTCCGATCTTTGTTTACCTGTTCAAAGCTTTGTGCTTCATAGCGAGTGGCGCGCCGCCGCCTGCGATGTGCACACAAATTTTGCCAATCAGTCAATATGCTTGTTGGCGGATAATGTTTGAAATGAAGGAGTTACAATTCACAGATCACAGGGGGTGTTGAAATTGCTGTCCTGTGAACTGCGGATTCATCTCACTTTCGACAAGATACTGCAGGAACCATCTGAAAAAATGAACGCTGCTAGCTGGACAGCATGGTTGCAAGTCATGGATTACTGTTTCATTAAATCTAATCTTCAGGAATTACATTGCCCTTCTTGCACTGACTTGAACAATCCAGTCTCTGTGTATGTATGTTTTTGTTTCTTGTCTATTAAGAGTCCTGCGGATCTAAGTTTATTCACCAAATTGGGAACTGTTTTCATCGAAACTTTCTAGAGATCGAAAATCTTCATATGAACACTGTGTTGTTCGTTTACTCACTGCCAGTATTTCCTTAACCTTCGCCACCACCAGGTAGTGATAGTGGTCAGTATCACAATCTGCTGCCCTGAATGATGGAAACATCAAGTATACTTGAATGCCATCTCCTATTTACCAAAATATGGTCGATTTGATTGTGTCTTTTCATCAGATGTCCAAGTAAATTTATTTATGTTACGATTTTGGAACTACTGATAATAAGAAGCTGCGAATATATTGACGAAGCAGTCGCGGACAGCCGATAAGGAGTGGTCCTCCAGCTTGGAGGTTGGGCATGGGGTAAATAACTCCTCACTGCAGAAAATAAGCTTTTTACGAAAATGTTTAAAAAGTCTCGGACCTGGACAGATCCTGTCGATTCCAAAGAAATAACGGTTACCTTCAAAAACAAAAGGAGCTGGAGAACTTTGTCCGGATCTGTCGTAACAGTGTGTTCCTTCAAAACCATACAGAGATAAGATGACCTCTCAGATTCTATTTAGTCAGTAAGTGCTTCATTGTGATCTACAGAAGACAGAACGAGATTAATATTTGACACTGTGAATTTTCAGCAGACTTCCGGCTTCAAGACGCAGCCCTGCCTCCTTCATCGCCTTGCTTGTGTGCATTGCTTCGTTCAGACTACATACTCTTATGCCATAAATATAAACAAAATGTGGCCTAATTTTAATACACACTATTTTCTCTGTACAGAATGCTACAGTATTCTCCCAATCTGTTCGAATAACAAATGGGGCGAGAAGTCAGTTAGAAGGAATGGAACTCAGTCAAATACAAAACTGTTACGAATTCAGCAATTGCACATAAACTTATCCTAGCTTGCTGCTGTGATCACACTCCGAGTATGATACAAGTTACCCATAATTCAGTCACAGTGGCACTCTCTTGATTGACACATCGCGGGGTTTCTCTTGGATCTACTTGCACGGAAACTCCAACTTAATACAAGTATTATGTTTTTGGACATTATCCATTGTCTTGTCTATTTCTTCAAAAACCGTCCTGTTTCCTTTTTAAAAATAGACAAGACGAAGAATAATGTCCAAAAACCCACGGTCCCGGCTTGCGAGCGAGCGAAGACAGTGCATGCCTTAGACCGCTCGGCTACCGTGACCGGCAGGAATACGTATAGTTACTGAAATACCGATATGGATCCTTATCGGTGCAAGGCGTCGTATTAAATATTAACATAAAACTTTTCCTCGGAGCGAAATAAATGGGGACAAGTTGAACAATATAAGACTTGACACCAGCATGAATTTCAGGAATAAAAAGAGGGAATATCTGAAAGACAAAATTGAAGAACTTGCAAAAAAAACAGAAAGAACAAGAACATTAGACAATTAGAGAATAAATGACTTTAAGAAGGGTGCCAACCTAGAAGTAGATTAGTGAAAGATGGAAAGGGTGATCTGCTTGCGGGTTCACACAATATTTTGGATGGGTGAAAGAACTACGTAACTCAGATTTTGAATGTATATAGTGTCAGTAATGTTAGGCAAATAGAAATACATACAATATATATCGGGGTATATCACTATTGCTAACTTCATACAAAATTTTATTCAATATTCTATTCTCAAGGTTAAGGCCATATATAGATTAAATTACTGGGGATCATCAGTGTGCTTTTAAATGTAACAGATCAACAATAGATTAGATCTTTTGCATTCGTAAGATGCAGGAGGAAAATGGGAGTACAATGAGGCAGTACAGAAGTTATTCGTAGAATTCAAGAAAGCATAGGTTTCAGTTAGAAGGGACGTATTGTAAAACATTCTGTTATAGTTTGGGGTTCCCATGAAACTAATTAGGACGATTAAAATGTGTTTAAACAAAACGGATAGTAAAGTCCATATAGGTAAATATTTGTCTGATAATTTTCCAATCCAGGATGGTCTAAAAAAGAGATGCTTTATCGCCACTCCTTTTCAGCTTTGCTTTAAAATATGCCATTACAAATGTCCAGGAAAACCAGGTGGGACTGAAATTAAATGGGATATATCAGCTGCTGGTTTATACTGATGATGTGAATCTACTGGATGATTATTATGTACCGTAAAGAAAAACATAGAAAGTTTATTTTAAGCTAGTAAAGAGGTTGGTCTATAATTAAACACAGAGAAAACTAAGTACATGTTGCTATCTCGTCACCGGAATGCAGGACAAAATCATGAGATAAAGACAGCTAACAAATGTTTTCAAAATATGTGGTAGAATAGTTGGTTGAGGTACTATGCTACAAGCCAGGAGATCGCGGTTTAAAATCCAAATGAGGGGGATTTTTCATTTCACCCAATCCTTCCAACCGCTCTATGGTCCTGAGGTCGACACAACCTCTAACAGAAATGAGTACCAGGAATCTTTCTGGGGCAAAAGGCGGCCGGCGCATAGGACTGACAACCTTACCGCCATCTGGAGCCCGTTGTCTAGAAAAAATGAGGAAGCCTCGACGTCTCACAACCCTATGGCCTTCACGGCCTCTTACATGGATAGCTTTACAATTATGTGGTATATTTTAGTTATTGGAAACGACTATAACAAATGAAAACCTGATACAGGAGGAAATTAAGAGGAGATTGAATTCAGGTAATCATTGCTATCATTCAGTTCAACACCTTTCGTCTTCTCGTCTGATGTCTAATGACATAAAAATTAAAATATACAAAACTATAATATTGCCTGTGGTTCTGTATGCGTGTGAAACTTGGTGTGCGACATTAAGGGAGGAGCATACAGTGAGGGTGTTTGAAAACAGGGTGTTGAGGAGAACATTGGAATCGAAGAGAGATGAAGTGACGATACAATGGGGAAAACAGCATAATGAGGAGCTTCATAAATTTTAAATTTCGCAAATAGGATCAGAATGATTGAGCCCAAGGAAAATGAAATGGGCACAGCATGTAGCATTAATGGGGAGAAGAGATAGCTGGTGGGATAGCCAGAATAAAAGAGACCACTAGAAGTTCAAGGCGTAGGTGGGTGGACAATATAAAGATGAATCTTGGAGTGAGAGTATGGGATGGTTTGGTCTGGATCGATCTGGCTTAGGAGAGGGGCCAGTGGAGGGCTCTTGTGGACACGGTAATGAACCTTCGGATTCCATANGGACTTAAATTTGAGAAAGAAACTAGTGAAATGCTACATTTGGAGCATTGCTCTGTATGGGGCTGAAACATGGACACTTAGGGCAGTAGATCAGAAACACCTGGAAAGCTTCGAAATGTGGTGTTGGAGAAGGATGGAGAAGATCAGGTGGACCGATTATGTGACAAATGAAGAAGTGATATTTAGAGTCAGTGAGCAGAGGAATATCCTACACGAAATAAGAAAATGGAAGACTAATTGGATTCGTCATATCTTATGCGGTAACTGCCTTCTAAAGGAAGTTATTGAAGGAAAGAAAGAGGGGCGGATAGAAGTAACAAGAAGACAAGGAAGAAGGCATAAGAAGATGCTGGATGACCTTGGGGACAGAAGAGGATATTCTCATTTGAAGGAGAAAGCTCTAGATCGCATTAAGTGGAGGAACTGTTTTGGAAGAGACTGTGGACCTGTCGTCTTGACAGATTACTGATGAATGAATGAATATATTCATGAGGAAAGGAACGTAGCATTAGTGAAAACCTTCCCTAGCTCAACACCCTCACCCCCTTACTTAGGCACAAAATCGGCTTTCAAATTGTAATATCAATAGAAAGGTACTTTGTAAGTTGGTGGTTATAATGCAATCTGGGTTAAATAATCCGATCTCTGTAAACCTTCTCATAGACTTTTTGTTCTCTTTCTTCTATACACTCTAAAAAATATTAATGCAGTGTAAGGTACCAGAAGTTTAGCTTACACTTCTACAGACCCGTTCCATTGACATTTTCAGCCCTTTGGATACATCCCTCATTTCAAATCATCAAAACTGTCACACTTTTAAATAAAATCATTTTGATTCTTACAGATACCGAGACAATATAAAGAGAATATCTGCCATATCCAAAGATGAACCCGAGAGTTCACTGGACCGAGCTGTGTGGTGGGCAGAGTACACAATACGTCACAAGGGAACCAAACACCTGAGGTCTTCTGCGCCTGATTTGGCATGGTATCAGTATTTATTGTTAGATATTGTAGCACTTATATTTTTTGTTTTTGCAATTACAATTTGTATATTATACCTTTCCTTGAAGAATGTCTATATGTATATAACTGGAAACCCTTATAAAGTAAAATCAAAACATGATTAGACAAAATATGCCAACATATGTTAAAATGTAAAATATGTCACAGATACATGGATATTTTTTAGAAAAGATTAATTCCAAAGATCTAGCTTTGTACAGGATATGAATACACAGTTAGAAACACAATATCTGCAACATCGTGTAAAGAATAGAGACAGATTAACATTAATAATGCAGAAATATATATGCATTTTAATAATTTTACACTTAATTTTTAAGAGCTCTCTTGATGATCAGACAGACACCTATTACATGTTCTACATGATTTTCAGTATAATTAAACGGAATTTTATGAAACACTGTATCTGATGGTTCATATACTTTGCCATATACAGAGAGTTTCCGATCTTTGTTTACCTGTTCAAAGCTTTGTGCTTCATAGCGAGTGGCGCGCCGCCGCCTGCGATGTGCACACAAATTTTGCCAATCAGTCAATATGCTTGTTGGCGGATAATGTTTGAAATGAAGGAGTTACAATTCACAGATCACAGGGGGTGTTGAAATTGCTGTCCTGTGAACTGCGGATTCATCTCACTTTCGACAAGATACTGCAGGAACCATCTGAAAAAATGAACGCTGCTAGCTGGACAGCATGGTTGCAAGTCATGGATTACTGTTTCATTAAATCTAATCTTCAGGAATTACATTGCCCTTCTTGCACTGACTTGAACAATCCAGTCTCTGTGTATGTATGTTTTTGTTTCTTGTCTATTAAGAGTCCTGCGGATCTAAGTTTATTCACCAAATTGGGAACTGTTTTCATCGAAACTTTCTAGAGATCGAAAATCTTCATATGAACACTGTGTTGTTCGTTTACTCACTGCCAGTATTTCCTTAACCTTCGCCACCACCAGGTAGTGATAGTGGTCAGTATCACAATCTGCTGCCCTGAATGATGGAAACATCAAGTATACTTGAATGCCATCTCCTATTTACCAAAATATGGTCGATTTGATTGTGTCTTTTCATCAGATGTCCAAGTAAATTTATTTATGTTACGATTTTGGAACTACTGATAATAAGAAGCTGCGAATATATTGACGAAGCAGTCGCGGACAGCCGATAAGGAGTGGTCCTCCAGCTTGGAGGTTGGGCATGGGGTAAATAACTCCTCACTGCAGAAAATAAGCTTTTTACGAAAATGTTTAAAAAGTCTCGGACCTGGACAGATCCTGTCGATTCCAAAGAAATAACGGTTACCTTCAAAAACAAAAGGAGCTGGAGAACTTTGTCCGGATCTGTCGTAACAGTGTGTTCCTTCAAAACCATACAGAGATAAGATGACCTCTCAGATTCTATTTAGTCAGTAAGTGCTTCATTGTGATCTACAGAAGACAGAACGAGATTAATATTTGACACTGTGAATTTTCAGCAGACTTCCGGCTTCAAGACGCAGCCCTGCCTCCTTCATCGCCTTGCTTGTGTGCATTGCTTCGTTCAGACTACATACTCTTATGCCATAAATATAAACAAAATGTGGCCTAATTTTAATACACACTATTTTCTCTGTACAGAATGCTACAGTATTCTCCCAATCTGTTCGAATAACAAATGGGGCGAGAAGTCAGTTAGAAGGAATGGAACTCAGTCAAATACAAAACTGTTACGAATTCAGCAATTGCACATAAACTTATCCTAGCTTGCTGCTGTGATCACACTCCGAGTATGATACAAGTTACCCATAATTCAGTCACAGTGGCACTCTCTTGATTGACACATCGCGGGGTTTCTCTTGGATCTACTTGCACGGAAACTCCAACTTAATACAAGTATTATGTTTTTGGACATTATCCATTGTCTTGTCTATTTCTTCAAAAACCGTCCTGTTTCCTTTTTAAAAATAGACAAGACGAAGAATAATGTCCAAAAACCCACGGTCCCGGCTTGCGAGCGAGCGAAGACAGTGCATGCCTTAGACCGCTCGGCTACCGTGACCGGCAGGAATACGTATAGTTACTGAAATACCGATATGGATCCTTATCGGTGCAAGGCGTCGTATTAAATATTAACATAAAACTTTTCCTCGGAGCGAAATAAATGGGGACAAGTTGAACAATATAAGACTTGACACCAGCATGAATTTCAGGAATAAAAAGAGGGAATATCTGAAAGACAAAATTGAAGAACTTGCAAAAAAAACAGAAAGAACAAGAACATTAGACAATTAGAGAATAAATGACTTTAAGAAGGGTGCCAACCTAGAAGTAGATTAGTGAAAGATGGAAAGGGTGATCTGCTTGCGGGTTCACACAATATTTTGGATGGGTGAAAGAACTACGTAACTCAGATTTTGAATGTATATAGTGTCAGTAATGTTAGGCAAATAGAAATACATACAATATATATCGGGGTATATCACTATTGCTAACTTCATACAAAATTTTATTCAATATTCTATTCTCAAGGTTAAGGCCATATATAGATTAAATTACTGGGGATCATCAGTGTGCTTTTAAATGTAACAGATCAACAATAGATTAGATCTTTTGCATTCGTAAGATGCAGGAGGAAAATGGGAGTACAATGAGGCAGTACAGAAGTTATTCGTAGAATTCAAGAAAGCATAGGTTTCAGTTAGAAGGGACGTATTGTAAAACATTCTGTTATAGTTTGGGGTTCCCATGAAACTAATTAGGACGATTAAAATGTGTTTAAACAAAACGGATAGTAAAGTCCATATAGGTAAATATTTGTCTGATAATTTTCCAATCCAGGATGGTCTAAAAAAGAGATGCTTTATCGCCACTCCTTTTCAGCTTTGCTTTAAAATATGCCATTACAAATGTCCAGGAAAACCAGGTGGGACTGAAATTAAATGGGATATATCAGCTGCTGGTTTATACTGATGATGTGAATCTACTGGATGATTATTATGTACCGTAAAGAAAAACATAGAAAGTTTATTTTAAGCTAGTAAAGAGGTTGGTCTATAATTAAACACAGAGAAAACTAAGTACATGTTGCTATCTCGTCACCGGAATGCAGGACAAAATCATGAGATAAAGACAGCTAACAAATGTTTTCAAAATATGTGGTAGAATAGTTGGTTGAGGTACTATGCTACAAGCCAGGAGATCGCGGTTTAAAATCCAAATGAGGGGGATTTTTCATTTCACCCAATCCTTCCAACCGCTCTATGGTCCTGAGGTCGACACAACCTCTAACAGAAATGAGTACCAGGAATCTTTCTGGGGCAAAAGGCGGCCGGCGCATAGGACTGACAACCTTACCGCCATCTGGAGCCCGTTGTCTAGAAAAAATGAGGAAGCCTCGACGTCTCACAACCCTATGGCCTTCACGGCCTCTTACATGGATAGCTTTACAATTATGTGGTATATTTTAGTTATTGGAAACGACTATAACAAATGAAAACCTGATACAGGAGGAAATTAAGAGGAGATTGAATTCAGGTAATCATTGCTATCATTCAGTTCAACACCTTTCGTCTTCTCGTCTGATGTCTAATGACATAAAAATTAAAATATACAAAACTATAATATTGCCTGTGGTTCTGTATGCGTGTGAAACTTGGTGTGCGACATTAAGGGAGGAGCATACAGTGAGGGTGTTTGAAAACAGGGTGTTGAGGAGAACATTGGAATCGAAGAGAGATGAAGTGACGATACAATGGGGAAAACAGCATAATGAGGAGCTTCATAAATTTTAAATTTCGCAAATAGGATCAGAATGATTGAGCCCAAGGAAAATGAAATGGGCACAGCATGTAGCATTAATGGGGAGAAGAGATAGCTGGTGGGATAGCCAGAATAAAAGAGACCACTAGAAGTTCAAGGCGTAGGTGGGTGGACAATATAAAGATGAATCTTGGAGTGAGAGTATGGGATGGTTTGGTCTGGATCGATCTGGCTTAGGAGAGGGGCCAGTGGAGGGCTCTTGTGGACACGGTAATGAACCTTCGGATTCCATAAAATGCTGGGAAGTTCTTGAGTAGCTGCACAATTGGCAGCATCTCTAGAAGGGCTCAGCTCCATGAGTGAGTGAGTGAATAATACTGGTGTATTGAATCTGCTACTAATTACCCTTACTACGTGCATGATTTCGCTGTGTCACGGCACTTTGTTTTCATGAGGAAGATGCGTGTATGTGAGAGAGTATATGCAATCATAGTAATCTCTCGCGCCTTATCTGCACGTGTAATCCACTTCCGACATTCGAAACCTGATATATAATTCCACCGTATGATTCTCGCCAGAATGACACAGCAAAAGACTTATTATATTTCAAATTAGTATGCAATACACTTGGTGGTTATAATCAGAATTACGAAATATTGTTGTTGAAATTAGGTTTAAGAGTTTTGAAAAGAACCCCAGGTCACCAAATCATTCCGTTATGTATATAGACCAGTGGCAGCGGATTTAGGAAGCAGCCCGTGGAGTACATTTTATGCCGGTAAACATTTGAACTACAGATAAGTTCGTCATCCCACCCTCCACCACCACCCTTGCAGTAAAACACCGAAATACCAATCTCAACGTTTTATGAGTTCTTCTTCAGTATACACCAGCAACCTTCCTCATGTCCGAAGGCTCACGACAAGGATCGTAACAGATCCAACAGCATCAGAAGACGCGGAAGAACAGCGAGACCTCAAAAAAAAAGTGAAAGTGTAACCAATATAATAAAGTTGAACTTTAATTCATGAACTTTTAACCAATAATAATAATAATTAAACCAGTTAAACTGAACTAGACGCAGTGGTGAGCGTAAGTAGGAAGAGACTGAAAAACAAGTGAAAGTGAAAGTATAACCAGTGATCTGAATGGAACTTCGATTCATGAAATTTTAAATTTTAATTTCAACTTTTAACATTTAGAATAATATTTGAACTTGTGTTTTATAGGAGGAACTTGATATATTATTGAGCGGGAGCCTGAATAAGATACAGAGTCGAATAAGTGAAAAACGAATGTGATTGAGTGTAATTATACAGCTGTGTTCGTACACCTGAGGATGACCTCTTGAGGTCGAAACATGTAGTGTGATAATAAT
Source organism: Cryptotermes secundus (assembly GCF_002891405.2). Lineage (NCBI taxonomy): Eukaryota > Metazoa > Arthropoda > Insecta > Blattodea > Kalotermitidae > Cryptotermes > Cryptotermes secundus. The sequence goes on along the minus strand of NW_019728526.1, from coordinate 17,293 downwards.
AAAAACGTGTTGTGTAGTCGGTAAAATTAACTCTAATATTCACTTTTACTCTGTTTAATTCTCCTTAATTTCATCACTAATTTATGATATAGGCCATAGGCCTGGACTGGTAAAAATTCGTATAGTACTTGTAGAAGTAATAATTGAAATTCCACCTTGTTTGTTCCAAAATATTTAATTTTGCGCATATTTTTCTAAGTTTATAGACTAGGGGTCTCCTCCCTCTCTGTGTTCTAGAGGACCTCAGGCCCCTTTGCCTTACATTCTATCCCCACTGAAATTAACTTCTCGACATGCACGTACCAGCTACATGATCATAACTAAATGCACTGTGACGCTCTTCTCCAAGTGGTCATAAATCTTGGCCGAGGTAACAATTTCGCAAGGGTAGGTCACTGTCAAACACAGGTTTGTCAAGGTCGTAATCCATTAAATTACAGTCCCAAGTGTAGCACATGGCCTGCGGCCTTACGCAACTAATTGTTCAGAAATTACAAGTCATGGCACGCGAAAATCAGCTCTCCGTGCACCATCCAGTCAGCTGCAAGACACCAAAGACTGAAGATACGAATTTGGTAAGACACTTTTCGGTTTCTAATTTATAAAATATAAACTTAATACCATAAAGTGATTTCAGATATTGAGTTTGCGTACTTGTTGCTTTAGTAACGCGATATGCCACTACATGACTTAATGTCATTAAGTCATTAACATCTGAATTCTGTATTTGTGTACGTCTCCCAAACTGTCTCTTCTCTCCAGGATTTCCGATTATGAGCTGTATGTATATCTCATCTCTCCCCTGTCCACTACATAGTCAGCCACCAGATCCTCCCGGAATTATAAGTCCCAATACGTGGTGAACAGCGAAGACATTGATTTCCAAATATGCGGGTTTCGATATCCAAATATTTTCCAACGCACTTCTCTACAAACACTAATAATTTATTCTTAATTTTTAATGTATGGAACGGATTTAATACCCCACGAAGCTGTAGGCAAAGTTGTTAGTTTTTATATTTTAATCTTTAAATATTTAGATAGCAAACGCTAAGATAAGAGAACTGTCAAAATCTTCACACTCAAATCGGATAAGGGAAGCTGTAGATATTCAGAACTGAACAGAGCACATGAAGAGTCGTATACAGCTACTGTTTAAAAATTGGTTCTCATCACATACATAAAACATATATACAAAACTGTTAGTGCCACAACTGTTTTGTAGAATTTTTATATTTCTACCGGTGACACGGAAGTAAGTGTGATATTTATTCACCATTTTCATTTGCATTTTCTTATATTTTAATTATTTAGCACGAGAACTTCAGAATCCTGATCAGCCAATTTATTTGTGCCAATTTATCAATCTAATTATAATCAGGCTCTAATAAAAGACGAGCAGGCTTGTGGCGTACTTTATACATCACTTTAGGTTTAAGAATTACTCATCAATATCAATAAAATACAGTGTGTGTCAATGAATCGGGCGATATGGCAGCGGCGTTTTTCCTAGCTTTATTGGACCGGGGAGGATGCCACTATTGCCGTCCAGCAGCTTACTTTAAAGCGTTTTGGTTACACTGGAGCCGTGGATAAAGCACATCGTGCTTTCGCTGTGAAGGAATTTTACAAAAACGGTGACAGTGAAGTGATCGCTCATCGTGAATTTCTAAGAGAGTTTGGTATTTATTGAAATCGTGCTGTTCTATCTGCCCTGGGTTCAAAACTTTGAGGCTACTGGTTCTACACTAAAGAAGAAAGATGTTAGCGTAAAAACAGCACGTACACCCGAGAATGTAGCGGCAGTGAGAAAAACCACTGAACGAGGTCCACGCCGGTCTGCGCGTCGCCACGCTATATCACTCGGTCTGAAGGCAGTGTTCGACGGATTTTGCACGCACATCTCCACTTCTACCCCTACAAAATTCAAATTACACATGCACTACACGAACATGACTATGAAAACAGAGTTGATTTCTGAGAGACTTCTTTGCAATTAATTAATTAAAACCAATCTGTCTTTAACAACTTAACTGATGAGCGATGAAGCTCATTTCCACTTACCGGGGTTCGTTAACAAGTAACATTTCCGCTACTGGTCAGCCACAAACCCCAAAGGAATTTATGAGAGGCCACTTCACAGTTCCAAAGTCACAGTATAGTTCACGTTATCTTCGTTTGGAATTACTGGCCCGTACTTCTTTGAAGATGAGTGGGAAAGCGCTGTAACTGTGACTGGACCACGTTAAGTTCACATGTTGGAGAGCTTCTTAGCCCCTGCAATTTCTCGTTTTCCCAGCAAGATGGGGCTACGTGCCACACCGCACGAGCTTCCATGGCAGTTGTGAATAACTTGTTTCCTAACCATGTTATCTACAAATATGGGGACATCATATGGCCAGCCAGGTCACCTGATCTTTCAACATGTGATTTTTTCTCTGGAGGTATCTGAAATCCCAAGTTTTCGAAGTTCCTGCACCCCACACAGTTCAGGGGTTGGAACATCGAATTCGGGAGGAAGTTGAACGAATTCCCATAGATACACTGCAAAGAGTGAGTGACTTTAGGAAGACACTTACCGGGTGCCTACAGCGGAAGGGTGGTCATCTGTCAGATGTTATTTCTGGGAAGCAGACTTCTGTTTTCAGTGAGTTAATTGAGAAACAAACTGCTTCTATATTTGCACTGTATTCATATGTGTTAAAACCAAATAAATACAATAATTTTCTATGCATAACGTTCTTAAAATTGCCCAATTAATTGACGAGCTCTGTATTTGCTAATTTTAGATTACAACTCTCTCATATCCAACTGATAATAAACACTATGACTATTTTATCAGAATTAATGGCACGGTTCATATACGTAACAAAATAATATAGACTGGCATAATCCAACTTTTCTATTGTACAATAAACGTATTTGTATAACTTTAGGGGCTTAATCCTCGGTATCACAGCTGCACGTCCTTTATACATGCTGTGTGCCAGAAAACCGAATGCATGCAGTCAGTTCTGCAGTTCTGCGTGCTCTCCACGTGTCCCTTCGTGAACTTCAGTGGTTTCACAATATTCTGATATGAATGCTGTCACATCAGCCCGTAACGACTTATTTTGATATTTCGTGTACCATTCTGAGTCGCAATTGTGGCGATATTGCCCAAGGACTTCAAACATTACGCTGGTAAAGGAACAGGACCTCTCAAGGCCACTTACTTAATGGATCTGAAGAAGTTCACATTTTATCAACTGAGTTAGCTGAATTGTCGTAACATGTGATGTCGTATAATCAAGCAGAATATTAATTTTCTACCAGACTACACGGCTTCATGTCAAAAAAAAGATAATATTCTTAAAATCACTTCCAATTTACTGCAGATTTCAACTATTCACAAACCATAATAATAAGAGGTAGGCCTCACCGTCTCTGCATCTGTATTTATATATCCCTTAACAACTTCTGATTGTCAGAACCAAGCTGCATGCAAAGTGGTATGGACGTCTCGGCGCATGCGTCCATCCCAAGGCGTACTTCATAAATCCCACCCACCAAAACTACAACCTCTCAAATTGTTTAGGTAATAACTTCAATAATGCTTGAATGTCAAAACCCATTGTGTGGAAACTTGGTGTGTGTGTGTGTGTGTGTGTGTGTATATATATATGACATGGACCGTGGCACCTGAGCCCATCTCAAACGCGCATTTCATAAATCCTTCCTCAATTAATACCAACATTAACACCTATCAAACGTAAGAGTTACAACCTTAATATAACGTCCGTTAACATCACATCTACACGGTGCCACATCCCAAAAGACTGCATTCTTCTTAATATTACTTGAATGTCTGTACCAATCTTCATGAAACTTGGTATAGCATGCCATATGAAGCAATATCAGGGATGTACTTCATAAATCCACCCAATATAAATAACAAACTGCAGGCTCTCAAAATTTTGAGTTATGTTTCATAATACTTGAATGCCTGAACATGTTGTCATTTCCAGATCGGAAAGCACACGGAGGGCAGAACGCCTCTTCTAGCGTGTGTGCGTGTTTTCCATGAAATGGGTGATGTAATATAACTTGTTAGAAGCTCCCGATATTCAAGAAAATATCAACGTCATGTCCAGTTTCGAAGTAACAAAATTCGCGCTATTTATACGTACGGAGTGACTCAGTTTGTATTTGTTGGAGTTTGAAAACAATACAGAAGCCGCGGAAATACTTATATTTATTTAGTACACATTTTGCCTCTGTGAGGACGACTGAGCAACATGGCGTCACTTTATATCAGTTATGCACCATTTTGTCTGAGGAAGATTTAAGAGTACGATCATGCACAGAAAATTTCGGGCACTGGCAATAAACAGTGATAAGTGTTGTCTTAGAATATTTTTAATGTAAACCAGGAGGTCAAGAAAATTTGGAAGGCCGAAAGTAAAATATTTTGAATTATGCTTAGAACGATTATAAGAGCTCAATTTGGTAGCTGGAGGAAAAAATGTAAAAAACAGAGTAGAATGGGCATCCGCCGAAAAGGACGTCAAGGTCCCTAGAGGGTCGTACAGCTGATGTTTAAAAAAAGCAGAAATTTGATTAAAACATTGAATTCTTCCCAGATACGTTATTCTGAATAAAGTTGTGAAAGGTGGCGTAAGATTCAGATTAGATTGCTTCAAATTGCACAACTCCTTCGTGCAGTTTCCGTTAGCTGAGGCAAGTAGAGAGGCAAAGGGAACGAACTAAAATACATAAGTCAGAATTATAGGCTCATAAATGGCCACAATTAAATTTCTACTTTTCTGCGTCAATGACGAATAAATTCATGGCTACGTTCTTATCAGTAAGTTCTCCATTAACCACGTGGTACGACTTTGAGAATAAAGGAATAGATAGATAGATAAATAATAAATAAATATTCTTACAAAATAAAAAAGGAAATTCAAAAGCTCAAGAAAGAGTATACTACCGAGTTCAGGCTTTCATGATGATTAACTGCTGATGTTGACCACGTTCTTTGGTAGTTACAGTGCATGCAAGTGGCGATGTTCCAAATGTGTCGGAGGTGTATGCAGCCTTCATGTTCAGGAAGGATGTGTGAAATTTGACGATTTTTGTATATATATAAATAAAAACATAAATGTTGGTTTGTTAATTCTCGAAGATCTCCGAAAGTTCTTCAGCGATTGTTTCGAAATTTTGATACAACGTTGCATTCGAACACGCGCGTGTTTTTATATACCCCTTATATATATATTGTGCTTTAAAAAACGCGGGTGAAGCGGAAATAGAGTGGCGATTGGTGCCTGGTCTGGACTTGTAGGTACAATGGACCAGGAGCGTCTTCCAGGTTCCTCATTTATGGTCTTCGGAGTGCAGAAAAATCCGAGCGAAAAAATATTTGCCCTAAGTCAACGTGCATTAAGAAAAAGTCTTAGCTTTATGAGGGGGGCATGCTATGGTAAAGTGGTCAATGTCCTGTAGAAAAATTATGTTAGCATAAAAATTACTAAAACTTTAGAGCCGGGGTAGCGTAGTCGGTATAGCGACTGGCTGGACGACCGAGAGGTCGGAGTTCCAGTCCCAGTAGGGTCAATATATTCTCTCCTCCACAGCGTCCTGACTGGCTCTGGGGCCCACCTGGTCTCCTGACTAATTTGTACCTGGGGGTTCTTTCCCCGTGGATAAAGCGGCAGGGGCGTGAAGCTGACTACTCACCTCCAACTAGTGCCGAGGTCAAGAAAATGTGGATGTATACATCCTATCCCCCCTACGCCTTCATGGAGTAGTGCTTAATTAGATAAGCACAGAACAACTTTTCATTTTACCCTTTTCGTAAAAGTTTTCCAGTGGAATTCAGCACGAACACAAACTCGGAATTTCAATTTAATTTTCTTAAATGGCCATCGTAGCTAAAATCCTTAGAATCCCATTCGGACATTGCAGATTATTTCTGTGGCTCCTAGTACGGCAGATCTGAACACACCGTTTTCAGTAATGCAATTGGTGAGGATTCGCACTACAGTTATGTCTGAGAACTACTGTCCGGTAAATACAGCCGGAGCTCAAGGTTCAACATATTCACAAAGTGCCATTGTTCTAAACTGTCTGCAGGCAATGGATCACAGCCTGGTGTGGATATTTCTGTTGGGTGCCGTGTACTGGGCCAGAGGTGCACGCATCCTGGGAATCTTCCCCACACCGTCCATCAGTCACCAGTTGCCGTTCCAAACCATCATGAAGGCCTTGGCAGCGAGAGGACACGAAATTACTGTCATCAGTCCTGACCCTCTTAAGGTTTCAGTACATTAAACTCTCCCGTGATTTCAAGCGTGTACAATTATAGTATTTCTGTCCCTCAGTTCACCCTAAGTCTGTACTGCCAGAGTACAATACCTCGGTACACTGCACACCGTATTTTCACTTAGTTTCCTTTATGGGCATTTAGTTACTATTATATCCGAGAAAATGTGTATAACTTCTAACNATCATGAAGGCCTTGGCAGCGAGAGGACACGAAATTACTGTCATCAGTCCTGACCCTCTTAAGGTTTCAGTACATTAAACTCTCCCGTGATTTCAAGCGTGTACAATTATAGTATTTCTGTCCCTCAGTTCACCCTAAGTCTGTACTGCCAGAGTACAATACCTCGGTACACTGCACACCGTATTTTCACTTAGTTTCCTTTATGGGCATTTAGTTACTATTATATCCGAGAAAATGTGTATAACTTCTAACTGAATGCGTGATTCACAAAGTAGTCCCCACATGCTTACATTTTTAAGTTCTTAACACCAGTAACACCAACATGACGGCCATGCAAACGTCTAGGATTGGGGCGAAACTATCACCACTTGAACCCGGTTTCTAACGCGCTGTGATTATACATCTTTAGAATGTATACAAACTTCTGTTATGCTCACGTTTCTAAACGGGATGCGAACAACGCGAAATGGATATTGCCACCAAAGTCTTGTACGAAAAAATCTCCGAAATGAGAAAGCCCCTTGTCTCTATCACGCCTAAGTCCTCTCGCCCTCCGACACAGGCACTGAACATAAGAAAACAGCGAGGTCGAAAAACGAATAAGCCAGGCTTTGTAGCAAGAGTATCATTTCTTCGGACCTTGCAGGAGGATCTGATACTAATCAGAGACGACGGAGCGAATTTTAAAATGCAAAATAAACCAATCACGAATTCTGTCAATAAGATTGACACAGGCAGTCTTCACAATGTGATGTGGAATTTATCGGGCTGGAGACACTGAACTTTTCAGTTACGGATAACATAACAGTTACATTGACATCCGAGCAGAATAAGGAAATGACTAGCGATTTTCCTTCTCTGAATTTGTGCTCAGATGATCAGATTTGATTTTAGCATAAGGCGATTGTCTTTACTATTCTTATATTAGTATCACATAAGAAAATACTGTACCTATATCGTCTCGCTTCATGACTTGAGGCGTCAAACTGGGCAACTGGCGATACTGACCATGGAGGACCTGCTTCCACATCCTGTCACTTCGTTTTGCGAAATATGTTTATTGCATCAATACGCGAGTTACATGGAAATGGCGGTCAACTAATTTGCCCGCTGCCTATATCAGAGTACTAGAGAGGAGCGTTCGTTGTCTTATGTGTGTCTATAAAAGCATTCTCCTGAAATAGTTTAAATACACTCACTATACAATTATCATTTCCCGTCCACGAGCGTGTGAATTGCACTGTTATGCCCAGATCCAGTTTTCGCAGCACTTAGAGAACAAGAGCAATACGAATGCGACTTTACGTCAAGACACGTGACTCTAACAAAAACATTTTCGAGATAACAAAGGAACGATCATTACGGTGGGCAAAATGTGAATTCTCCACTACATACAACTGACTAGAGCTTAAATCAAAACCCCGTAATATCAAAAGAAACAAAGGACATTATGCAATGGCATCGATCAGACTTGAAATGTGAATTCGATAACAGATTTTAGTTCGTATAATAGAAGTTGGTGAACATTACAGATATCCATCAAGACCTCCTTTTTTTCGGCATGGAACCATTCTCAAATAACACAGTAAAATTGTTCGGTAGCTCATTCGGGAGAGATAGACGATCGATTTTGGCATTATTTCTGAGCGTACAGATTCGGAATGGCAGAAATATTAAAAAGATGGTACCTCATAAGCGTTACGTGTCTTCTTGAACATCGTTCCAACAAATCACAACCTTGAAGCGAGCTTTATTTGATGTTTCGGCCAACCGTAATTCCGAGGTTCTGCAACAAAATTTCTTTCTTCTTATGCCGAAATGTCGCATGTGGGACAGACACTGGAACGAGTGTCCACATACATATGTATGTATGTACGTATGTATGTATGTATGTATGTATCCCGGCGAAAAGTTTCGGATGTTGCAATTCCAAATAAAGAGAAAATCATGCATATAATCATAAATAAATTAAGATGCACACAGTCGTTATTGGAGTCGAAAAAATGTACACCCTAGGTTTGAAGAGTCCCCTATCTTGACGAATCTGTACGGTCCAGTTAACGTGAGAAACATCTGTCTATTCCGAATGAGGGAAAAAATATTTACAGTACCTCCAGACGATGGTACTACAGAATACACACGGTAAAAAGAATCTGTTAGCATTAGTCTTGAAGTTGACGAAAAGTGAGAATCAATGTGCAATGTGCAGGTCTGGAAACATATTTCCTCGACTGCAAATGTATCTGTATATCTGTTGTTACTATAGGATTCTGACGAAGGAAAACACCCAGTTATTGAGGCTAGCTCTTTCTAACGGACCCAACTGAATAGGTGTTTTCCTTCACCTGAGGACGGAAACAGATCCAGTTTCCGAAACGTCGTGTTTTTATTTGTTATCTTAAAAACCAGGACGATGGATAAAGTCCAAAAACCCAATATATCAATATCTGTATATCTGTATATCTCTTCCAGACGCCAGTTCCAAACTACACAGACGTGGACCTCTCCTTCTCATACGAATACTTCCATTCATCATTCGACTTCGCAACAATGGACCAGGCTACGCCATACGAATTAATCGAACAAATGATTCCCGTCGTGACTGAGATGGTCAAGAAACAGCTGAGTTCCCCGCAGCTTCAAGAATTCATTAGGTTGGCACTTCTGTCTATATGAATTACCTATGCTGCTCAGCTATCAACAAAGAAAACACTTCTTCGATTTACACGTTTTTCACGAACGTAAATGTTGCATAAATCTGGGTCAACTTCCGTAATTTTTTCAATTGTAACACAGACTTAGCCTGTGAGAAACTCAAATTCTGTTTTCTTTTCAGGTCAAATGCAACGAAATATGACCTTGTGTTTCTGGAGGCATTATTGTACCAAAGCTATCATGGTCTCATACACCTCGTGGGATCTCCACCTGTCATAGGAATATTGTCCCTTGAATGCTTCTGGACTGCGGGGGATGCAATGGGGACTCCAAATAATCCTGCTTTTGTTCCGGAAATTCTACTGTCGTATGGGAACCGAATGACGTTTTATGAGAGACTACAAAACATGCTCTTTTGGTTGTGGATAAGGTATATAGATTTCATTGGTACTGCTAATCCTTGCTTACATTGTCACAATTTCAAAGGCTGGACCCTCCTGACCGCTTCCACTCAAAGTTTCAGACAAACGTTTAGAGAAACTTTTCTTACACGGTGAGACGCAACATTTTGAATTCAATTCTTTCCTAAACGGACACGCATAACAAGCCATAAACTGTGCTAATGGAAGTGATATGATGTTAAGACCTATCTTTGCCGTGTTGCTGACTCAGTGTTGACTTGTTGTCACATAAATAGTTCTTACATTAGTTATACACTGGGTTCTTACCGAAGTAAAGTCTTATCTTAATATTTTATATCACATCTTGCATAAATTACTACCATTCCCTTTAATGTTAAAGTTGTAATTTTCTACTAAACCAATTATGGACACGAAAGCATAAAAGCGTAAGTAATATTAATAACAATAATAACAAGAGTGCTTGAGAATGAGCATGAAGAGACGGACAGGGCGAGTAGACACAGAATTAGTCTTGGTCAAGAAAAAACACTAATGATTTAGGAAGTCCTGGGGAAATACCTCGGAATCCGGAATACTGCGGGGGGATGATCATGATGGTCGGAAAATCTCAAGGAAGAAAGTTCCCTTCTCTAGTTGAAAAACAGGACTTCCGCACTAGAATAACTTTAGGGTCATTCATTACAGATCCCCGGTATAGAACACGTAATTTCAAAAATAAAAAATAACAAAAAGTAACATTAATAATAATAATATCTTAACATTAACGGCAACTAAATTCAGTCGCAACTTAACTCGCGAGCCTGTTCTATAAAACAAAGCTCAAATATGTCTTTACGAAAATAAAATAAATTTAATGCATTAATCAGTAACAATAATTAACCTTTCAATAGAGATGTCTTGAATCGTTACATCTTTAATACATAAATAAGCGGTATAACTCAATCAAGTGCAATTAGTTTAAGGCAACTAGCTGCACCTGATGGACATTTACTGCTTAATTAAGCATCAAAATTAAATTTATCCAATTGTAGTTACAAAATGGTCTATAACCTTCGTCCCTATGGACTGACTACTGCTGAAACCTGGCGGAAAAGAGACTGTTTCAACAAAAAATATCAAGACATAGCAATGCCCTAATCTAAACAATAAAGGACCAAGCAGTACATAATATAACATTGCAATCTATTCCTCACTAATATTTACGAGTATGTCGGAAAGGGGTACTCAGATTCTGCAACCGATTTACACATACCTTAAGCAGACCCTATTTCAAAGGTACGGCATTGAAGCAGAATCCTTGTTGTATGGATGTAAGTCATATTAGGCGTTCAATTCCTCATGTCAGTAATAGGCTGCAACCTCTACTTCGTACCCAGGGGTTGCCAGTCGTGAAGTCCTTCGAAGACCCTTTCCGCCCACTATAGCAAATTTAACACTGCTGTACTCTCGTGAAGCAACTCTGACATCACTACTTAACCTGTACCAACTGTGAATACCAAGTGATGGGCACTATCGATTACGTATGCCCACTATCAAATAAATCTTCGATAAAGACATGTTGACATCGAACGAATTAATCTTTCGATGGTTTTCATCTTTTTCATTCAGATTTATAATAATTGAATCAAGACGTTCGAATAGTAATAATGCTTTAAATATAAGGTTAAAAAAAGGTAAAGTTGTCCCTGTGCTTAACTAAGTAAGCACTACGCCATGAAGACGCATGGGGGAGTGGATGTATAAATCCAAGTTTTCTTGACCTGGGCACTAGTCGGAGGTGAGTTGTCAGCTTCACGCCCTGGCCGCTTTACCCACTCTACCCATTGGATGGGAGGCTAGGTGGACCCCAGAGCGAGTCTGGACATGTAGAAAATTCTTCACCCTATCGGGGTTCGAACTTTGACCCCTCGGTCGTCCAGCCCATAGCCACTCAGCTCTCAAGTAGTTACAGTCTCATGTGCAACACTACGTTGTATAACATTTATTCACTTTAAAAGTCCATCACTACATGTTTCAACCAGTGTGGTCATAACCAGGTGCTCAAATTTTTGGCGAGGAAGCTGGTGTCTTCTGTTGTTATACATATGCGCTGCATCACACTCCAGAAATCAGGACTCTTTTAACGAGAAAATTAATTTTTGGATATAATTCTGTCAGACATACAACTAGGCTATATTATGAAACCTGCCTGGGTTTTGAAAGAGGCCGTTTTACAAGATTTTTTTTACTCTTTTACTGACAAGTAAGCCAACCATAATAAGACTATGCCAACTGTGCTGTAACCATGACTCATCTATTCTACTTAATTTGTTCAAGTAAAACAGTTTCTGGAAACTGCAAGTAGTTTATGATATTTTGACCAAAGAACTGGAGTTTCCTAGGAAAGTGCCTCAGGAACACTGCTGAATGCCTCAAAACACAACAAAAAAATACAACTATAGGTCACAATGACACAGAATAACAAAGCTAGAAAATGGGGGCGTTACTTTGAAGACCTCCTAGGACTCCAAATAATACCTCAACATTCAGTTTTAGCAGAAGAGGCTCAGGGACACAAACCACATCAGTTCAAGATCTTACATATTATAAATTAATAAGATTTTAATCAAAATAATTGTAAATAATTTTTTATATAAAACTTAAGTACGTATTACAGACTTGTAAAAGTAGTTCCTGAACATGCTGATCTTATGCCTTCTGAAGATGGTCAGCTGACTGAAACATGTAAAGGAAATTAATATCTACAAATTGAATTACATTGGACGGTATTAACAATTATTCTATAATTTAGTTTACTAGTGTCACAGACCAGAAGAAATGTTTATTAATGAAAAAGGTCAAGTTGTGGCTGAACTTTATGATAAAAAGTGGCTTTGGAATTTATCACTGCTATGTGATATCATTCATCACTTTTTGTTACTGGTTCTACAGCTCCCTTGGGCCCTGACCTCTGATATCCATCACTTAAATTACTCAAATACCAAACTTCTGGGTCAACAGACTCAATCATAATATATTTGAGGCTGTTAAATTGTTTGAAATGAAGCTATTTCAGGAACAGATGGAAACTGTCAATTTGGCTCATTTTCCTTCATGTGATTTGCTTCATAACGAAGCACGAGTAAGGTATCTTTTCAAAGTGTCCATCGTGCAGAAATGATTGATTCCTTAATTGAGAATTTAAAAAAATCAATTACTTTCAAAGTCATGCTATAAATAAACATATTTTAGAAAACTTTCAATGTTGAAGTCAACAATGTTCCAGAAAAATGGCAAGTTGAATTCACTAAATTGCAGGAAGAATCAATTTTCTATAGTAGGAACAGTGTAGGTGGACGGACGGTTGCTATGCAATGCGTATACTGTGAGATCACACAATAGTACTTGGCCGTCACGTGACATATTTCATACACGTCCATCAGCTTGCATGTGTGTGGTAACGCCACACAACAGTGATGGGTAGTGATCACATGACATGTGTTTATGACAATGTGTTGTCTGTCCCTCGGCTATATCGTGTGTGTGTGTGACAGTTTTGTTCGACTTACAAGAGAGAAATGGTAGTGACAGAAGCCTGCAAACAGGGTGAATTGGAACCAGGATTACAGAAGAATACCCCCATCTCTAGTCACCCAAATACGTGACTATATACAGAACTACACGTGACAATTTGCAATTATTTCCTTTTAATACATGCTGTTTATTCCCTCTGGCATTATTAATCATCTGAGTCATCTAGCTAATTCTGAAAAACCATTTTCACCTTCAAACACTCATGATGGTTTCTGACATAGTGTATGGGATTTTGTGTTAATGCAATGTTTTGATGAATTTCATTTCCTTTACGCCAACTTCTCTATATAAGCACGAAGTGAAATGTGAACTGTTTCTTTGTGACAGGTACAAAATATACTTGGAAGCGTTTCCAGAGCAAGAAGCTATCATGAGGAGATTCTTTGGCTCCAGCCCCCCTTCTATTATTGATGCAGAAAGGAACATAAGTCTGCTTATGCTCAGCTCCAATTGGGTGTTCAACTACCCAATCCCTCTTATGCCAACAGTACTGACTTTCCACAGCCTGCACGTCAAAACTACAAATGACACACTGCCAAATGTAAGGGAAGAAGCTCAGTACAGGAAGCTCTTTTTCCTTCATCTATTACTCACAGCTTCTTCTAACAAACACACAAATGAATAATGAAGAATTTAAGTAATAATTACAAAAGATTCTGTATAACCTAACCAATTATTATCCACTTCTGGAACCATACTTGTAGAAAATCTGTAAAGCTATTTAATATGTGATCATGTTGCATTATGGAAACAGTCTTCCCATCTTCTGTAAACAGATGTGGCAACAGAGAAGTACTAATTAAGGATGAGTGAAAGGGTTTCTTTCAGAGAGGATCAAGAGTTTTACATCAGTTGTTTAGAAAGGAAATATCTTACAGCTCTCAAAAGCCCTGTTACATTTATAGGCACATAATGACACAGTGAGCTTTGAAATTTTATAAACTTTAACAATCCAAAATACTTTTCACTTCTTCCATATTACAACTTAAAATAAAATAAAAGAGGCTGGATTCCAGAATGAACAAATATACTTAAGAAGATTTAATATTATCATACAGGTAGCATATTTTCAGTTTTCAATGAAAGCAACGTAAAGTATTCAGTATATGAAATATAACACTAATTGCGAAGTGATCTTTCAGACATATATGTGTCATTTGAAGAATATTCAAATTACATGTTTTCAGTAAATTAACAAATTATCTGAACACAATGACATTAACTATAAAAAATTTAAAAATAAACACCATCTATTTTCAATGTTCGGTTTAAGGCTGTGGCCACACGAGTGCACAAAATGCATCTGTTGTAACCCACGTTGTGATGTCCGATGTAGAAAAACAACAAGAGAGGCAAATGCTATGCTTTCTTCTGGCTGCATTGCAGACAAAAAACTATGCACCGCATTCTGCAACTGTGTGGTGTCCTCAGCAACATCTGTCATAAATAATGTTCGTTGCAACGGATGTACTTAGTGTGCTCCTGTGGCCCCAGCCTAAGAATCACATTCCTGTTGACTTAACATGTGATATCCCTTTGCAGAATGTCTTCCCACAAAAATTCACATAGTTACTACAATCAATAATACATATTATTGGTTTATGCTACATCCAGATTATATCATTATGAGATAACTGCTTTACAGATGTGATAGAATTCTGATTCTAATTCCCCTTTTCAGTTAATGCATATTTATACTCATCAAGATCCCTCTTATGAAAGATTTGAAGGTCTGTCTACGTCTTGGATTAAAATCATAGGATCACTGTCTTCTACATTTTTCAAACCAGTTCCTTAAAATTAATAATATCACATGTCTCCTTGTACTTCATGACTGAATGAAAATTTAGAATATTCAGCCAGAAGTAGTTTTCCTCTTCTCCTCCCCGACATACACTGCTATGGC
The DNA here is from genome assembly GCF_002891405.2 of Cryptotermes secundus. Classification (NCBI taxonomy): domain Eukaryota; kingdom Metazoa; phylum Arthropoda; class Insecta; order Blattodea; family Kalotermitidae; genus Cryptotermes; species Cryptotermes secundus. The sequence continues at coordinate 2,247 of NW_019728526.1, read as the reverse complement.
TCTTTATGATGAAAGACACACAAGGAAGCTATTAAAGCAGCAGAGGGGAATTTTCTGTAGGTACAGCAGTTTAACCAAAATAATTAAAAACTTTCAAGCTGTCAACTTCAAGACATGAGTTAAAACATGCATACACTGCAGTTTCGTCAATGAGCAGATAGACTCCACATATTACAGACATAACTGAATTGCTTTCAGGACCTACAGACGTTTCTTGATGAAGCTGAATATGGTGTGATATACTTCAGTCTTGGTTCCAATGTGCGTAGTGATCGTATGCCACAAGAGAAGAGGCATGCTTTTCTTAGCGCTTTCTCTGAATTGCCACAGAGAATTCTGTGGAAGTGGGAGTCAGACAGTCTGCCTGGACAGCCACCAAATGTGAGGCTTGGCAAGTGGCTTCCACAGCAGGACATTCTAGGTATTATATCCTTCTGTTGTTAACAGAAAGAGTATATATTAATTATAAGACATTTAATTCCCACTTAAAAATTCAATGGAGCATAATCTATGTTGTAATTATTTACAGATTAAATACAGTTTAATTATAAAACTCAGTTCTGAACCTCAGCATGAAACTGAGAACACACTAATGCATTCTTTAAATGGAGGCTATTCTTACACGGAATTTTACATGCATACACTGGCTTTGATGAACCTGGAATTCATAGGTACAATCCATTCCCACCTCTTTTATTTTTCCTTCCTCTTGCCATTCCTTTCCCCTTTCTTCCACCATCAAATTTATATTCAATTTATATTCAAACAGTCTGTGCAAATATTGAAAAAATGTACCTATGCAAGAAAATAAGGCAAAAAATTAGCCACACTACAAACATACTGCATTAGCTCAATCTTCCAGGTCTGTTCTCTGTGAGTACTAGCAAATACACAACTGACTTTTCCATATAGGCATAAGATGCTGAGCATGAAACGTAGACATTACCGTAAGAGTAACACCAAATTACTGTAACAGTTTTAATTATAGTGCAAAATTCATATTAATTTATACATGACCAACTCCCATTTAGTATGTCACACAACACAAGGTTGAAACTGTCATTTTTGTTTTGTATAATAAAATCAGGAGGGCACGCGGTAGCGTAGTTGGTTGAGGTACTATGCTACAAGCAGGATCGAATACCGATGAGGTCATTGGAATTTTTTCAATTTACCTAATCCTTCCAGCCGCACTAGGGCCCTGGGGTCAACTCAGCCTCTAACAGAAATAAGTACCAGGAATATCCTTGGAAAGTTCTTGGGGGTAGAGGGAAGCCGGCACGTAGGGCTGACAACCTTGTCGCCATCTATGAGCTGACTGTCTAGAAAATGTGAGAACTTCACATCTCGCGATCTTATGGGCCTCCACGGCCTGTTACAGGAATACTTTTACTTTTTACTTATAACAAAATCAGTCCCAATGAACATTTCTAAGGAAACCAGTACCTAAGTACATTTCTGCTTATATAACAGGAGATTTGTGCATGATTTTATGTTATGAAGCACGAACATAACAAGAGTTATAACATGAAATTTATCACATGAAAAACTTCTAATACTGCGGAGCAGAACTTTTCACAAGCTAATTATTAGCCTAGCTGGTTAAGAAATACTCCACCTTTTGTTGAATCTGACGGTTCAGTACCACATTTGCAAGAGTCCAGCATAGGAACATATCCTAAGACTGATGAATCAGGCCACACATCACTGCAGTTTCCCAAGTGTATATATATATAATTTCTCAATCTTCTATATGAAAGCTGTATTCTTGTCATTCAACACCATTTGATCACCCTAATGATATCTGGTAAAGAATACAAATTATAAAGCTCCAAATCAGACATTTTTCTCCATGCTCCTGATACTCTTCCTGTCTTAGATACAAACATTCTGTTGGTGTGAACAGCATAGAACACATTATTACGAGTACATTTCAGGCAATATTTCACACTGTAACTGTTCCTATAATGCACCACCTCTCAAAGCCAAAAATATTATGTTCCTCTATTCAAGAGAGTAAGGGTGGTCTGTTTTCCTAAGAAAGAAAACTGAGATATAAATGGAAATAGGTACATAAAAATAATGTTCCAATATAATAACAAAACCAGACAAATAAATAAAAAACAAATTAATAAGACAGCAAAAACAATTGTCTGTCATTCAGTATTTTGCAGTCACCCTTCCTATTTAATAAGATTCTTGTTTCTCTGTTTCTTTCCAGCTCACCCCAACATCAAGCTATTTATA
>NW_019728525.1:0-567 GCF_002891405.2 Cryptotermes secundus | reverse complement strand
GCTAGCTTGGTAGCTTTGCGTTGCAATCTTGGTAGCTTTGCGTTGGCTAGCTTGCTAGCTTGCTACATTTGCCTTGCTAACTTGCTAGATTGGCTTTGCTAGCTTGCCAGTTTTGGGATGCTAGCTTGCCAGTTTTTCGTTCCTATCTTGCCAGCTTTGCGTTGCTAGCTTTGCATTGCTAGCTTGCTAGATTCCTAGATATGCGTTGCTAGCTTGTTAGCTTTGCATTGCTAGCTTGCTAACTTTGCGTTCCTATCTTGCCAGTTATGACTTTCTAGCTCGCCAGATTTGCGTAGCTAGCTTCCTAGCTTTAGTTGCCATCTTGCTAGCTTTGCGTTTCTAGCTTGGTATATTTGCGTTGTTAGCTTGCAATTATTGCGATCTAGCTTCTTAGTTTTGCGTTGCTAGCTTGCTATTTTTGCATTGCTAGTTTGTTATTTTCCGTTGCTGGTTTGCTAGCTTTCCGTTGCTAGCTTGCTAGCATGCTAGATTTGCCTTGCAACCTTGCTAGTTTTGCGTTGCTAACTTGTTACCTTTCCGTTGCTAGCTAGCTAGCTTACTAGATGT